>NW_003546266.1:511326-512878 GCF_000090795.2 Amphimedon queenslandica | reverse complement strand
GCGGTAGCTTGAGAGAGATGGAGGCTAGAGTATCTGGACTAGGTGAGGTAGCCATGTTCCCAGTCCGGGTCACCAATGTATTGTGATTGTATGACTGAATTAGGAGGATCACGAATATTCTCAACCAAATAATAAAAGAAGAGAGAGAGTTAGAAAGGAAAGAGGAAATGAAGGAAGAATGGGAATGTTTTAGAAAGAGTGAGAAAAGAGAAGTTACAGCAAATGATAACAAACAAAATAGTAACATTCACTCACACTACTAAAATAGTTTGATAAAATGTTTACAGGGAACGATAGAGATGAACGACGAATGATGAACGAATGATGAACTAACGAGACGAACGAACGGTCTTCTTCTTGTCATCTGTGTGTATGTGTGTCTCTGTGTACATAAAGCTGACCACGTGTAACTATGTGGTTACAAGTCATGAATATTGAATATGTTAATTAATCCAGGATATATTGAATGCATGAATATATTGACCACCGCAGTTACTATTATTATTATTATTGTTATTATTGTTATTATTACTATTGTTATTATTATTATGAGAGTGAAAAAGGAATATTATTATTATTATTATTATTTCATTATTATAATTATTAATATTACTATTATTGTTGTTATTATTATGAGAGTGAGAAAGGAATATTATTATTATTAATTTTATTATTTTTCTTTTTTATTATTATTATTATTATTATTATTATTATGATTAAAAACTAAACAAAATTATATAATAATAATAATAATAACAATAATAATAATAATAATTAGGGAAAGTTTAATTAAATAATAACAATTATAATAAAGAACACAATATTATCTTTATTCATTTATCACTATTATTATTATTATTATTTTTATTATTATTTTATTTGTATTTGAGAGTGAGAAAGGAATATTATTATTATTATTATTATTATTTTTACTTCTTCTTATTATTATTATTATTATTATTGTTATTATTATGAGAGTGAGAAAGGAATATTATTATTATTATCATTATTATTACTTTTATTTATTTGTCATTATTATTATTATTGTTATTATTATTAAGAGAGTGAGAAAGGAATATTCTTGTTACTATTATTATTATTATTTTATTATTATTATTATTATTATTATTATTATTATTTTTATTTTTATTTGTATTTGAGAGTGAGAAAGGAATATTATTATTATTTTTTTTTTTTTTTTTTTTTTTACTTCTTATTATCATTATTATTATTATTATTATTATTATTATTATTGTTATTGTTGAATATTGTTTTACTTGTTTATACAAAGTCAATAACAACTGATAACAAAAAAATAATTAAAGCAACTATTATTATGCCATAGGATATTCCGACTGTGAAAGCGATGATGGTGAAGATAAATGTGATGGGCTGTTGGTAACAACCCCAGAGCAGCTGCACTTCACATCACAGCAGGAGCTTTCACAGCACCTGGAGCAGCAGGAAGAGGAGTATGATGATGAAGAACCACTCATCACTCCTGCAACTAGCAACACCATAGCTGTGGAGCCAGAGGATCTAGAGCTGGATG
>NW_003546266.1:505816-508724 GCF_000090795.2 Amphimedon queenslandica | reverse complement strand
GATGCTGGTAGGGAACATACTCTCAGTGAAAGTTCCTTTAAAAGAATATGGAGAAAGTATGTTCCCCACATTTACAGCATCAAGCCAATGACAGACTTATGCTGGAAGTGCAAGAACAGCACTGCAATTTTAAGGAATGCTGGGTGTGAGATTGAGCGTCAGTCTGAGGTACATCTATTATTATTAACAATGTAATTATTGTTGCCTGTAAAATGCTATCCCTTAATAAGTAACTTTGTCATTAGTTAACTTATTTTCATATTACTTTCAAGAATAATGATAGTACATGAACATACAGTACCATTCCTTCATGTGTTAGTAGTATCTAACGGTATTTAAAAGATGTTAATGTGTATTGTGTTCTTATTATTAGTATAACTTACCTAAATAGTGTAGCATAGAGTCCTTTACTGTTTTTCAGTTGTGTTGCTCGATGCTTTAGGAGTGTCTAATTGTAAACAAGAAATGGTAATGTGTATTGCGTACAAATTATTAGTATAACTTACCTTAATAGTGTAGCATAGTGTCGTTATTCAGTTGTTTTGCTTGATGTGTTAGGAGTATCTAAAATGTTTATGTTTTCATAGGCAATAGCAGCTGCAAAGGAGCATATTGATCTTGTAAGGCAGGGGAGAGATTACTTGACGGAAGTGTTGAAGAGGACTAAAGATGCCATCAAAAAGCTGGACTTAACCATCTAAAAGCCATTGAACCAAGTGGAGGTCAAAGTTCACTATAGCTTTGACTATGTGCAACAAGTAAGTCATTTAGTATCAATAAGTTAATCTCAACACAAATGAAAATTAAGGTAAGTTATTCTAATAATAAGTACACTATGCACATTAACATCTTTTAATTACAATTAGATACTACTAACATATTAAGCAAAACAACTGCGTAACAATAAAGTACACTATGCTACACTATCAAGGTAAAATATTCAAATAATAAGAACACAATACACATTAATATCTTTTAAATACAATTAGACATTACTAACGCAACAAGCAACACAACTGTGTGACAGTAAAGGACACTATGCTACACTATTAAGGTAAGTTATACTAATAATAAGAACAGAATACACTTTACCATCCTTTAAATACAATTAAATACATGGTTGCTTGATTAAAATCAATTGATTTAAATCTATGATTTAAATCATACAATATAAATCATAATATAAATCAAGGGCTATAAAATGATGTATATATTATCACTATCTCACTTTTGTACAATGTTTTAAGTATTACACAACTTCTAATTATGAGTTGAAAAAATTTTTTGCATTGATCATTGCACCATATACCTGGTTGTGCAATAATCTATTTTACCATGCCTGGTTGTGCATTGTATGTAGCATAGTATAACATCGTCTTGGCACAGAAAAGACAGCAAAACTGGTTTTTTTATACAAACACATGAGCATTACTTTACATAATTTATTCCTCTTTTATTATTAACATTCACTTAAGTTATTAGTGATTAAAAAAATCTGATTTAAATCTAAAAATCTGATATAAATCAAAAAAATCTGATTTTTTGATTTTTTGCAAAAAATCTGATTTTTTCTCAACTCTGATTAGATATTACTGACACAACATGCAACACAACTGAATAACAGTAAAGGACACTAAGCTGCACTATTAAGGTAAGATATTCTAATAATAAGTGCACAATATACATTATAAAATTTCTTGTATACAATTAGATACTCCTAACACATCAAGCAATACAACTGAATAACAGTAAAGGACACTATGCTATACTACTAAGATAGTGTAGACACAAACTCTTACCACAACAAGTGATGTACTGTGCTACAAGGAATGAAGACAAAATATCTAATGTATTCTCAAACCTTTTATGATGTTGAGGGATCATTCATAACATTCTTTACCTGCAAAAATCTTGACAATAATTATCATGATAAATATAATCTTTTCAATATAAATTTAAGAAACTGTTTTAAATGTTCTGTCTTTGCTTTTCTAGGTCTGTGGCACCATGTCCTAACAAGTAGAAATTGAAGGAAAATCTGTTTTGTAAGCGCTCCATAGTCTACCTTTGTTCTCAGAGGCTAAGAGGGAACACACCATAACTGGAATGGTAACTGGCTCTTCCTTAGTTGGCTTGATGTCTAGGGGAAAGAGAGAATGAGTAACACACTATTGACAACCTAAATATTGAGCGCTCAATATGCTATGCACATTTTTATCGAGCGCGTACAAAATAGAATGCTCCAGCCACTCTAACTGTATCACACTTACTGTAAAGCTTACCTTTGTCTTTATCCTAAACAATGATGGAACAAGAGTTTTATGTAGCAACACCATCAAGCAACTTTTTCTCTATTTTAAACTTGTATTGTCATGTGATCAGTCGTGTGATGTCATTTGTAATACGAAAAGTAAACGGAAACATTAAAAATTGGTTTTACAGCAATTTCTCCACTTCTTGCTTGGAAGAACGATATACGAAGGCTCATAACTCGAGATAGGAAAGCCACATTGACGCGCAACAAGCACCAATCGATAGAGACTTGTAAGAGCAATTTTTTGATATGATAAAATAATTTTTCAAGTTTTTTGTCTTAATTCAAATGCCAGTACTGTTTCATGATAGTGGTGCATATGCTTATTCATATCAATTTATTACTATTTTAACATTATCATTTTGTTTAGCTATTGATGCTACCCTTGCTGTTTCTCCTACACAAAAAGTTGAAGTGTATATGCTGATAAGGATCTTAGTGTATAGATTGCTTCTTCTGTTATTGTTATCATTATTTCTTGATTTATTTGTTCATTAATTTTTTATAAATGTGTTACTGGCACTAGATTAATGGTGGATCTGTATTTTAAGTTTGAAAACTGCTTATGGTATTTGTTCATTGATTATTGTTTTA
>NW_003546266.1:481069-504919 GCF_000090795.2 Amphimedon queenslandica | reverse complement strand
AACAAAATGTGGCATGCACCATTGCAAATGTTGAGTTTTGCCTTGTGAGCATTTTCGCCTTAAAAGCATCAACATTACCTTTTTTAGAGTGTCTACATGTAGATTTATGTTATTAAACTTGAAGTTTTATGTGTGTGTACCTTAATAGGTCCATAAAAACTCGGCTGAAAGTACTAATACTAGTACAAAGTTAACAGCTCTACAATTTTTTGTTTTTATTTACTCATTGTTTTATGTTGTTTTTTTAATGATCAATTATTTTAATATTCTTATTTTTAAAACTAGTAATATGATTATACAGATAAAACAGTGTTAATGTTATACTTTTAATGATTAATCTGGCAAAACTAGTGATAGTATAGAGTTAATTGGAACAGGATATTGTTGCAAGTTAGAATAGTAAAATAGTGAATCACCACCGTCTTCAAAAGTCAGACCTCTACACAAGGACTTTGTCCCTTATATCAAAGATTTGTTGCTTAACTCACAGGTGTATTCCTTTCTAAAAAGGAATAAAGTGTGCATTTGATCACAAAACTTATCAGTGGTTCTGGAAACTTCTTTGCTAAGGAAAAAGTGATCTCTGCTGCTTTTGCATTTAGATCTACAATCAAAGTCAATAAGATAGCTACCATGTCAGTATAAAGCATTGTTGCTCAATTTGTGGCTTTAGCTTGTACTTCAGAGAACCAGGGGCCGAGATCTATGCCGAGATAGAGGCTTTCCCTTATGCACGTACAGCTGAAGGAGGAGGAGCTTACAGAGAATCAAACAGGACAGACGGCCATCTTTATTTCAGTGACATGGCACACCCACCCCTTTTACTGCCAAAAGCCATGAATATACTCACAGAAGTCATGTGACTTCCGCATTAGCATGTAGGATGACGTCAGATTAAACTATATTCATAAAAAGATTAATGATATTCATGGTTAATGTCAATAGTGCAATAACAATATTCATTGCTAAACATTAATGCCTTGACTTTCTTGAAATGGTACTTCAAAAATTACTACAAAATGAACAGAATTATTAATGATAACAAAACTCCATCAGGTAATAGAAAAAAGTAGTGTTATGACATGCAATCAATAAAATGATAAATTGCTAGTTGTTTATATGTTAAAATCCATGTCCGATAAATGCTACTGTACACAAGGCAAATGAGAATATCAGCTTCAACTGCAACTGAATCTACAATGAAAAAAGGGAACTAAATTTGCTTAGTAAATGCAACAAGTAAGTTCATAAAGTATGAAAAGTTATGCAGGATTTTTTTTTTATATTTAAAGTTCAATGATCTATAACTTATATACAGTGTATGGTAAAAATTTAAAAATAGCACAAGGTGTACAACTTTTTATTTCCTATAAAATGGCATCAATTAAAAAAATATTAAAATTTCATCCAAAAGTACCTTAATGAGTTAGACTTAACTATGGATTATGATCATTCTAGTCAGATACGGCCAGATATCTTGATAGGTTCAATCAGTACTGGACTTTTGCAACTAGAGAGGTAGCAAAGGAGATTCAAGGACCCACAGCATTTAATACAAGGAGCAAAGGAGACTCAAGGACCCACAGCATTTAATACAAGCCTCGGTTGGCTTTTATCTGGGCCAGTATTAGAAAAGGTTCTGAGCCTCATACTACATATGTCACGTATGTGTTGAGAGCAGATGGTATATGTAGTGCTAGATCTCTAGATAAGGAGCTACACTCTTGGAGCTACACAACAATAACAACAACGATAATAATAACAATAACAGCAACAACAATAATAACATTAACAATAATAATTACAACAATAACAATAATAATTCATGTATGCGAATACAGTCACTACATCCCCCTAACTTAAGTAAGGAAGGGGTGTACCTGTTTGGAGGAAGATGACAACGAGTTGGATACAGGGAACGAGTAGTACGAGTTTCCTCCGTCATTCGATCAGTATTCAGGAATTGTGTAAAATCACCCTCGGGTACCATAGACCCTTTCTTCTTAATTATATGATCCATCTGTCTCCTAATAATAGTTCCATCGTCTCCTTAAAATCAAGAAAGATTGGGAACCGAGGTACTTTGTAATTTTCCCTGGTTTCCACTTTTGATCTCCGTTAAAATTTGTATACATTATTCCCTCCCCTACTAAAAATTTTTTAGTACAAGAGTGCTGATCATGCAATTCCTTCTGCTTATACTGGTTATTCTCTACTCGAGTTGTAAGATCTGGTTTCACCAAATCCACCTTTAAAAAAGATAGTGAACCGAGGTACTTCGTAATTTTCCCTGGTTTCCACTTTTCATCTCCGTTAAAATTTCTATACATTATTCCCTCCCCTACTAAAAATTTTCTAGTACAAGATTGCTAATCATGGAATTCCTTCTGCTTATACTGGTTATTCTCTACTCGAGTGGTAAGATCTGGTTTCACCAAATCCACCTTAGACTTATAATACTTCTGAACTTCAGTTATGAGGGAGAAACACCAGTGGTACAATGAGGAATAAACCTGTAATTAAGGAGAATACATGCATGTCTCTCAGACAGTGTACCATCAGCAATTTCTTAAGACCATTCTTGACTAGCTGAACAGCTCTTTCAGACAACCCATTAGAGGCAGGATGGTATGGTGAAGAGGTAATATGGTGAATACCATATTGAGTGAGATATGATTCAAAATCTTGACTTACAAGTGAAGGGCCATTGTCAGAGACGATAGTATCAGGCGAACCAAACTGTGCAAAGAGCACTTTTAATTTAGAGCTAGTAGCTCATTAAGTAACAGTACACAGGGGAAATACTTCAATCCACTTAGAAAATGCATCCACAATTACTAATAGCATAGTGTTATTCTTCAAAGAACCGGCAAAATCAATATGGAGGTGGGACCAAGTGCAGGATGGCCATGGCCAAGAATGAATGGGAGCCTCAGGAAGTGAATTGCAATTTTCCTGGCAAGAAGAACCACTCTTTACCATTTCGTCTTTAGCAGTATCAACATTAGGCCACCATATACACGATCATGCTCTAGCTTTCAATTTAGTAATGCCAAAATAACCTTGCAATTCAAGTAGTAAATGTTGGCAAAATTTCGCAGCAATAAGTACTTGAGAAGCCCAGAGTATGCATCCATCATGCAGAGATAACTGATGCTGTCTATACTAGTAAGACTTCAGTGAACCATCCTGACTTCAGATACTGTAGAACCAGGGATAGAGTAGAGTCTGACTTAGTAGCAGCAGCAACACTTTTAGCAGCAATAGGTCTATTAGCTATGTTCTCCATTAAAAGAATTAATTCTGGAGGTAGGGGAGTATTGCTAATCAATTCACTTAATGGAAGGGCAGCTTAATGCATCAGCATTAGCATGATTAGCAGAAGACTTAAAGTGTAAATCATATTCATATGCTGCTAGAATCAATGCCCATCATTGAATACGAGCTGATGATTGACTTGAAATAGGTTTTTGACCAACCAGTAAAGACAGTAGAGGCTTGTGGTCAGTAATTAAGGAAACATGATGACCATACAAGTAACAATGAATTTTAATAACCCCAAAGACACATGCCAGACCCTAGTTTTCAAATTGACTATACTTCTTCTCTGTATCACTCAGTGTACGAGATGCAAACGCAATTGGCGTCTCAGTACCATCTTGGAAACAGTGGGCCAAAACTGTTCCAACTCCATACTGCAGTGCATCACATGCTACAAGAAGAGGCAATGTGCTATCAATATGTACTAGACATTTATCATCAGTCAACCGCTCTTTAGAGTTAATAAAGGCTGCTTCAACATCTGCTGACCAATTCCAAGTAACATTATGATGCAACAACTCATAATGTGGTGCTAATGTAGTAGGCAAATGAGGCAAAACAATTATAATACGATAGTAGACCCAAATATGTTTTAAATTGCGTGATATTAGTAGGCATAGGGGCTTTTTTAATAGCTCTAATCTTCTCAGCTGTGGGCTGAAGACCATCTTTATCAATAGAAAAACAAAGATATTGAACAAAAGAAGTACAGAAATTACACTTCTTTTTCTTTAAATGCAAACCAGCATCATGAAGGCGACAAAATAGTCTCTCTACAGTCTGACTATGCTCCGTGTGAGATTTCCCAGGTATCAAAATATCATCTATATAAACAGCTACTTTCGGGATATCTTGTAATAGACTCTACATTACACGCTGAAAAATTGCTGGCGCTGACAATATGCCAAAAGGCATACGATTATATGTGAAAAGGCCTTATGAGTATTGATGACAGTGAAACATTTACTATCATAGTCTAGCTCGAGCTGCTGATAAACTCGGGACATGTCCAGCTTAGTATAGATAGTGCCCCCAGATAATGCCCCTTACAGATCATCCAACTTTGCAATAGGATATGACTCTAACTTGGATGCTTTGTTAACAGTTACACTATAGTCACCACAAACTCTCACAATCACTTTATCACTCTTCATTACAGGCACAATAGGCGCTGCCCACTCACAAAATTGAATTGGGGATATAATTTGTAGGTCTGATAACCTTTGTAATTCATCTTAAACTTTTTTCTTATAGGTGTACGGAATAGGACGAGGAGGCTTGTAAAACTTTGGAGTAACCTGAGAATCAAAGTATATATGAGCTTTGAAATCTTTAAGTTGACCCAACTCTTTAGTAAAGAGACTCAAATTTATCCAATAACAATCTATAGATTCTCGACCTTTAATACTATGTACTTCATGCCAATCAAGCTTTATCTCAAATAACCACTCACGACCAAACAAAGTCGGTCCTTGCTCAGATACAATATATAATGGCAAAGCAACAGCTTGTTTCTTGTAAACAACATTTACATGTACAATACCTTGTACTGTTAACAACTCACCTGAATAGGTCCTTAAAAGTGTTGATGACTCTTCTAAAACTTTGAAAGGAAAGTGTGAACGAATTGTCTCCAATGACAGTGGAAACAGATGAGCCTGTGTCTTGCTCCATCTTGACTGAAACATCATGCATGAGAACATCAACAGTAATAGGATCCATACGACTCGTTCTGACTGTGAAAGAGTACTCATTACGAGTAGCAGTAGTATCACTAGTGTAGTACAGAACGATTGGTCATCTTGTAATCGCTCGGGCGTGAAGTGGTAGAACGTCTTGGGTTGCTACAGCAAACAGAACTAATATGTCCAGTTTTATTACATTAAAACAGGTAGCAGTCTTGTATCGACACTTATAAGGAGCATGTCTTGACTGTCCACATCTGTAACAGTTACGCTTACCACCACCACCAGCTGTGTGATGCTGGCCATTATGATTACGAGGCTTCTGCTGCTCTAGTAGAGTGCACAGGGTTTGAACCATGAGGATGCAACCCTTTTGAATCTTTCATGGCTAGCTCCAGAGACATGCTGTAGAGCATCCTTGAGTGCGAGATCGTCACCCTCTGATAATAGTCGTGAATAGCTGCATCATTGATACCGCATATCAGTCGATCCCTCAGCATTGTATCTAGCTGGCCACCAAAGCCACAGTCTTTAGCAAGTTACCTTAATCGAGACATGTACTCAGCAACTGACATTTGAGGCTTATGAATACATCTGTAAAACTCCGAACGATAATATATTTGTGACCTCTTAAGTGCAAAATGATCCTCCAACTTCTTCAACTCTTCATACAACTTATGTTTTGACACTTCAGGACTAGCAGACATCTCAACGTTTTATAAGTGTCGGCTCCAATAAGACTTTGGCTCTAATAAGACTTAAGTTGGTACCTCGCTTCTTGTCCGCTCCTGTAATGCCGTTTGCAACAAAATAGAATTTGACTCTCAGAGTATAAAGTCCAGTCATCGTGCTCAGGATTGAAGGGTCCAAGCCGTCCAACAGATCCAGCCATGACAGAGTAACGTTAGTGACTTTACACTCCTCGTTGCCAATGTTATGTTTACTCCCTTCACTATGCTATCAGCTGCTAACGCACAGTATTGGCGCAACAGTTGACAGTGTTATAATTATGCTAAAAGTGAAAAAAGATGGAAGAAGAGAGAGAGAATATCTTGCACAATCAATACATGAGGGAGAGAGCACGAGAGGGAACTGAACAATAGAATAGATAACAAAGGACAAAGAACTGTCTAGCATTCTAAAAATAGTAACAAAACACATGTTCATTACTCATACTCATAACAAATCATAACTAACATAATCACTAATAACCAGTAATAACAATACTAATAATAATAATAATGTCTCTCAATTCTTAGTATTAACAACAATAACAACGATAATAATAACAATAACAATAGCAGCAACAATAACAACACTAACAACAATAATAATTCATGTTTGCAAATACAGTCACTACACCAGAGTTATCTAAAATGTCTCAAGAGATTGATCTCGAGGAGAGGACTTCCATCCAGAATTGTCTCAGACAACAGAAATACTTTCAAGGGAGCATCTAAATCCATATGTGCCATCATGGAACACCCTGAGGTGCAGCTTTTTGTGTACGGGGTTAACGTCAAATGGAGTTTTAATATTGAGAGTGCCATGGTTGGGAGGGTTCTTCGAGACGATGGTTCAGTTGGTGACAAAATGTCTCAGGATGCTTGTTGGTCAAGCTAAACTCATTTATGAAGAACGAATAACTGAAAGAAATGAAGTGGAGCTAATTCTGAATTCAAGACCACTCACATGTCTTACACTGATTTAGATGAACCAATTACTCCATCCCACTTAATATTTGGCAGGCGTTTACTCAATCTACCAGACTATTTGTGTACGAATCAAGAAGTGGAGGAGTATAACTCTACCTACTCAATGTCTTGACAAATGAAGTACTTGAAGACAATACTTAACCACGTTTGGTCTTGATGGAGAAGAGATTACTTAACTGAATTAAGAGAAGGTCATCGGAGAAGCTGTCCTGATGAATCTAGTATAACTACTGAAGATGTGGTCATTGTTTATGATGACACACACAGAGGACTCTGGAGACTAGGAGTAGTTGAGAAGACCCTTCGAGGAAGAGATAATGTGATGAGAGGAGCTGTGGTACGTATTAAAGGAGGCTCTAATATTTCGTCACTTCTGAGGTGACCAATACAATGACTCTACCACATGGAAGTGACATCATTTGAATGAAGAGAAGAGACCTGAACTAGCGAGAAGGACGGGAACGTTACTGGTGCGATAGAAGAGTAAGACTCTTATGATTCACAGTCTGTGTATATGTCCCCTCCACCAGAACCATTTTCTGGGTCCATCCTCCTACATCTACTCGTAGATCTAGTCGTCATGCTGCTTTAGAGGCTAGAGATCAGATTATTGCTGGATTGAAACGTGAGATTGACTTTGGGACACATTATAATTATTATTGTATTATTGTTTTCTTTTTTTCTTGTATATGTCATTACTACTAGCTTTATGCTATGACAAAGAGATCCTTAATTGTAATGTTTTCAATTTAAGGTTGGAAGTGTTGAATTTTCAAGATTTCTAATGATTAATTATCAATCATTAGTGATGATTAATAATTATTAATCATGGATTGTCAAACTATAAATACGACAATTTCATTATTTTTGTTCACTACTACTTTTATGCTTGTTCATTGTTGATACTGTTGAAAGAGAGGAAGGTCTTTGACCTAGTTCATTCACAAAAGATATTTGTAGTATTGACTCCCCAACCTGAATTAGTTGTCAACAGTTAATTCCAAGATCCAGTTCCCCTATCTGGAAGGATGATGGTGATAGTGGACAAGTCAGATGACTATTTCTGATCTCAATCTTTACCTATTCTTGACCTAGGAGTCTGACGGTCCGAGGATTGCTGGGTTTCATTGTTCTAGCTAAGATCAGTTCTGAAAGCTGAAATCGCATTCTTCTCAGTTAGTGGCCATACGTGGTGTCTGGAATGATGTACTTTTCAGTTTGACACTTGCTATATTTGGATCATGAAATCGGCTGCTAAGATTTCAAGTCTTTTTGCCATAGTTATATATATAAACAAGGTCCAGATGCATTTACTGTAAGATTGTACAAACTAAAATGAACAAAAATTTATGTAACAGGCTTTGATAATGAAAATCATAATTACTTTTGTATATGCAACATGCTGGGCACTTTTTTAAAAACTTGAAGATGAACATATTGAAAAACATTGTATACAATAACATACTCTGCACATAAAGACTCCAAAATCTATACCATTACACTGCTTTGGTACTATCTGCAAAAAAAATCATTTAATATTATACTTCAAGCAACTGTATACCTTATTAACATAACTGTAAGTATTAAAATCCAATAATTCTTTCTGCATTCGGAAGAGCGTTTCAAGATAATGATCAAGCAACCTGCAATCATTTATTTTAATATTTAAGCAAAAAAGTTTTCAGCACAATTACCTGACATCCCATTAACTTTAGCTTATTACAATTTTTAAAACCAAAATTAGTGAATTTTTGATAAAGTAACTCTGTGTTCTAGCCCTAAACAAACTCATATACGCCCACAGAGTGGTTGTTAAATGTTGCATTTTGGCTCTGTACCTCAATCCTTTTTTATTTTGGTGGTCAGCTTCAATTTTAATGTAATCAATAATTTGTGAAATTTGTAGAAAAATTTATAAAAATTCAGTGTACTAAAAAGTCATATATAAAGAAGATAATGAGCCAAAAAGTGAATTCCACCTGCAATTAAGTTTTGTTTCTGCCTAAACATTACCAGTTAGCTATGTCAAGGTGTGTATATGATAAAGTTGGTAAATTTTGACGAAGAAATCTTAAAGTCTGAGTTCCTGCAAAATACTCAGCCACACCCCAAGTGGGCGTTAGGCATTCACTTTAATTGGCTCAGTAGCTCCAGCATTCTTCATTATTGAGCTCCAAATTTTTTAGAAAACTTTCAGTTGGGCAATTTAAATGTTCGTGACAGAGCCAATGTGTCAGTGCTTTCCTTAAAAATGAATTTGAAAATCAAAATGACCAATTTGGAGTCTGTAGAATAGCAGTTTGAGTATGATTTTTAAAAACTATTTTATATTGCAATGATATTGAATTTCAGCTAGTGCTGAAGTAGTTACAACTAAAAATCTAGTATAAAGTAGATTAACTTTTATAAATAACATTACCTATCATTTTAATAGTAAGAGTGATGCAAAGCAATGTTTTTCAAAAACATGCAGTTAAGAAATGAAAATTGATGGAGCTAAAAAGCTGCATGTATTGAGCCAAAAGTGCAAGCTGAATTAGGGGTGTAGCTGAGTGCTTTATGCTATGCCCAAACATTTGTCAAGATCAAGGAAGAACTTTGTGGAAGAATAGTTGCTGGTAGCAGTAGTGGCCCTCCTCCTGGAGGAGATAGAGTGACAGTAAACATCGGTACCTTAACCCAAGCAATAGCAGCAGCTATTCAGGAAATTACTACACTACAATCTCGAGGTAGAATTGTGACATGAGTGTTGACACTGCTCCACCAGGCACGTCCGTGGCAACCAATGAACAGTGAGTGAAGCTGGGGCTTGTGATTCCGACATTAAGTTTAATTCAGATGAGAGGGGGAAGATTCAACGAGAAAATAATATTAGTAAAAGAACGAGCAATCGTGCCCAATATGACTTGGCTGTTCAAGTTGTGAACTTGAAGCCATTTGGTTGTGGTAACCTGATAACATTCTTACAATGTACATGCATACACTGTACAGTACATGCAGTTAATTGTTATTATTCTATTTTATGTAAATAATAATAATAATAATAATAATAATAATAACAATTTTAGAAAGACAAAGGCAAAGTTAACAAATAAAAAGCAAAAGTTTGTAATGGGGTTCCTGAATGACTCAATGACTGAGTCAGAGAGCCTAAAATTAAATTAAATTACACTACATAAAAATTAAATTTAAATTTAAAACAGAACATATTAAAATGAGGAAAAAGTAGGAGTTTTGGGGAAGTGGCAACATTTATTACATGGACATAAGTGATAGGTGCATGGGTGGTCAACATTATAAGTGTTGAGAAAATAATTACATAAAAACTTGTTCACTTTCATAGAGTTTGTAATAGGAGAGAGACTTAAATCGAATGATGGCAGCCCATTCCAAAGCCTAGGGAGCCTATAGAAGTAGGAGCCAGAAGTTTGAGAGGATGGAGTGAGCCTGTGATGCAGCTTGTGATAATAGCCAGTTCTTGAGCTTGCTTGACTATAGGAGATAAAAATATATTGAATGAGCCAGTGTAGTTAGGATTAGAGTTATCGTGAAGGCTGTGAAGAGCAAAGGAAATATCCAGATATTCAAAGTACGTAGACAGAGGAAGGAGATTAAGAGAGATCAGGCGACATTTGTAATCAGAGGTATAATCTGATATGTATTTTAGTAGCTCTTCTTTGGACTCTTTCCATTACACAGAACTCTGAGATACCAGTCCGACGCCAAACTTGAACTTTGTAAGTCAAGATGGAACGAACTAAAGATAGATAAAGCTTTTTCTTGACACTAACACTCCCGCAGCTGAATGATCTCTTTAGCTGTCCCAGGATCTAATAGGCCTTAGATACAATAATAGAGGGGGCTCCTTCCAGGACATGTCGGATGAGAGGTAATAGCCATATCACGAACTGACTGATTACTGGGGATGGTACAGTAGACTTTCTAAAGAATCAAACATGACCTGTTTTAGACTTGTTGAAGGCCAGATCCCACTCATTATATAATAGTTATAGCACAGAAAAGAGTGCTGTATGGCTCATAATGGCACAAAGGGTGGAGTCGAGACAACCAATACCGCACAAGGCGCGAAGCGCCGAGTGCTGTATTGGCTGTCGAGACTCCACCTTGAGTGCTGCTATCAGCCATACAGCACTCTTTACTGTGCTATAATTAATTTATGGATGTGCGTGGGTGCATCAATATCTCCGGATATCATCACGCCACTGATCACATGATAAGTACAGAAGCACGTTATGACTGGTGAATGGCTATGGCAGAGATCGAGAGTTGTGGCAGTCCTCCTCCAAAAAAAGAAGCACCTCTCCTTGTCGCTCAAGACTAGACGTCTTGCTTTTCCTACAAACCAGAATCTTTGGAGAAAGCAGCAGGGGGAGTCATCCCAGACAATACAAAGCATAGTACAAAGTGGGCTTTCAACAATCTTTTATCTTGGATTTCAGAGAGGATTAAGAAGAGGCCCGAAGAGCCAATTGATCCTCAGATATTAACTGTTGATGATACGACAAGCCTTTGCTTAGTGTTACGATTATTTGTGTTTGAGGCGAGGAAAGCAAATTGCAACAGTTATCCACCATCTATTATACGGAACCTCCTGAGTGGAATCAATAGAAAGTTGACAAAAAGCAAGATTGATGTGGCTATCCTAGATAAGAGTGATCATCATTTTCAAGAGCTTCACCTGACACTTGATAGTATTAGTAGTGAGTTGCATAGAGCTGAAATTGGTGTGAAGAAGGAATCGGTGTAAGTAATCACACTTGAGGATGAAGACAAATGTTGGAAAGAAGACACCCTGGGTACAACCTCACCAAAAATACTTTAGCATACAGTTTTCTTTTATCTTGGACTGTACTTTGTGCTCAGAGGCGTACCAGAGCAACATGATATGCTACTGTCACTGTCACAGTTAGAAAGAGTTCCTACAGATTATGCTGTCTACACTAAAGATGTCTACTATCTCTACACTGAATTTATTTTTGAGAATAATATACAAATTCACAGATCCTAGAGCAAAGAACAAAGTCGTTTGTTGTTATGCTAAGCCTAGTTCTGATTGATGCCTGGTGAAGCTGCTGGACACTTACATACAATTACTCCCAGCTGATTCTACTCATCTACCGTATAGCGGGTAATTTTCGACTGGTGCTTATTTTTGTCTGTTTTGTTGCTATTAATTCTGAACGAAAATTAATTCTGATGAAAATTAATTCTGAAGATAGGCGTGACCATAATAAATTATTAATAACATGATAACATGCATGGATGGCCTTGAAAACGGTGTTCACCTTCTAAAGAATCTCTTCCAGACACCAACGAATTTTTATTCTAAAGCCATTTCTGGCTTCAGTCAAAATTTTCAACAACCGAAAATAACCCGCTATACAGTATATATGAGGCCACGTCCTAATTTTCCATTGGCACGTAATGAACCAGCATATTGTACGAAGCATGTAGGCATTAACATCATTAAGAAGTTTGTTGCTGAGATTACGACAGCTCTGGCAGATGACTCTTGTTACACTAATCATTATTTAAAGGCTAGATCTGTTAGCCATATGTATAACGCTGGCATACGAGAGAAGGTGATTTTGGAAAAGTCAGGGCATAAGAGTATTGAAGGATTGTGTCCCTATGAGCGTACCTCAGATGAGTTGGAGGGAATGGCTAAAAGAAGTACTGCAGGTGAACCCAGTGGAGCTCTGTGTGAAGTTAAGGAGCCCTAGGAGCACTTTCCTCATCCCAATATGTGACCATAATTGACAAAAGGTACCTTATGGCGGGTAGTGAAATTTGTCTTTCTAGCCTAAGAAATCCAACTTCCTGAGCCCCAGTTATCATAAAATTACTCCACAGGATGCAAAAAGTTATCATGAAACTTTTAGATACAATGATTGTCTAACAAAGCACTCACAGGTTGATATTTTCCATTATAACTATCAATTTTAAAATCCGCCATAAGGGCCCTTTTGTCAATTATGGTCACATATTTCTGCAATGAGTAATTGCACAATTAATATTACTTTGATGTAGCTCCACCATCTAGTCTAATTATTTAAATCAGAATATATTTTAGTATGATGATAACGAGGGACAATAGGAAATGTCAAATGAGTATTGCTTTTATGAAACGTATAATTCTTAATTTAAAAAAGACGGGAGCGCTGTGGAAAGATGAAATAGGAAGATACAAGAAAATGTGCAGTTGAATGTATGGGAATGTGACTCATTTGAGCCCGGATGATGAGTGATCAATGACAATGAAGTAATGCTAAGTTCTTGCATTTGCATGAGTAGTCAGTGCCATTGTAGCAAGAGTACTTTGTGTTTAACCACAGGAGTCAGTGTTAGATGTGGAAAGTCTGAAAAATGGTAGTAATTGTGGGCCAGGAAGAGCACCCTCTTTTTGTGAATGTCAATACATCCCTTTAACAATGTCGGCCTAGATGCACAAAAGTACGAAGTAGAAGTGATAATGAAATTGTTACGATTACTATTACTTGATGTTGAAATAAGTGGGCAGGGCACTGATAACTGGTGTGAAGCATCTGGAAATGTTTGTGAAGGAGACTAAAAAAAGTTATATATAATGTGAGAGAAAACTGGTACTAGTGCTCCTTCATTATATATAAATCAGGAGTCGGTGGCATTATGAATGAATGCTTGCTTTTTATGGGAGGAGCGTTTAGCAAACACTGGGAATGAAGGAAGAGGGGAGAGTCAGGAAACGTTATGTCATGAATGTGGACAAACCTCTCCTGGTTGTAGAAACTGCATGGGCATATGTAAATTACATAAGAATTAATAATTTAGAGTTACCTGATGCAAAAGTAACTGTATATGAAAGTGATATAGAAAGATTATATTAACGTAAGAATGCTGGCAGTCAAAGAGGTATCCATCTTGTCTTAGAGAACATTAGGCATATGCAGTTGTATACTTGCTATTGGTGTTCATGTGAAGAAATTAACTTTTCCTAAAAGGGAGTAAATTGTTGTTATACTTAAATAGTTTTAGATTTTGTACTATGGGTTGTCATGTTTTTTACTTAAATTCTGTCTTGACTCTGTATTAAGTACAACAAAGCAATCATTGTTGATCATTTTCTTAAGCATAAAGAATAAGTGAAATATGCAAAAATGACTGACTTTTTTGATTACATGAATAGTGTCACCAGGGACATTGCTTTATGATGATTGAGAAGTAAAAAAGGACAAGCATAATGTTTCATCTAAAAAGTGTAAAATATGTATTAATAGTTGTGATTGCCATTGTGATTGTGTAAATAGATGTCACTTTTTATGTCATTTTTATACTATGGAAAATGAGCTATTGATGATTAAAGGTAAGTTATTATAATGAGAGTTGTAAAAGGGACATAGATAACTATGATAATAATATTGATAGACATCGCCACAAAAGGTGTTCTTTTACAATGAGAAAATGGACTGTAGGGTAATGCAAATAAGAGTGATAAGAACAAGTTAATTGTTATTATAATGTGTTCACTGCCTTGACAATAATTGAGCAATATTATTTCTTACTTAAGACGAGGTAATACATTTCTTAACAATAAAATGACAAGAAAGAACTGCAATGAATTTTCCCTGTTTTATGAAGCAGTGATGACCACCATTAGTTTTTCTAAAAGAACAAATATGTTATAAGTTATTGGTAAAATTAAAGGAACTTTGACAGTAGTTTTTGTATAAGAATGTAATATTAATTTATTTCAATGCTTTGGTCAGGTTTTTTTCTAAATTAGAGCTGTTGGCATTTCAGCATTTATAGTAATAGATTTACTTTCTTGAGCGTCTCAATTTAGAATGCCTTATAGTTTGATTTGAGTATTGATGGTTAGTGTAATGAAATATGAGAATTTTGTGATGGTCTAGTACAAAGGGAAAGAGACAGTGACGGTAGTATTAGGAAAAGACACTTAACTGGAGCTAAATCCAAAAAAAATGCTCAAAGATTTATGATAATAGAAAAGAAATGGAAGGTTTTATATCTAAGAATAGATCAAATGCCAGAGCTTACTACATAAGGCAGTGTAATAGGGTCAAAAGCAATGCAAGAATTGCATATAAGATAAGTAAAAAGTATAAGATTGCTTCTGGAAAAGCTTCTACCAAGCAGTTTCATGCATTGAACCCCAGTTATATATTGCAAAAATGTAAAAATTGGTACAGCAAAAACAAGGATAGTAAAATTTTAAAATCAACTTGCTATTCTAAAACAAATTATAGGAGTAATCCAGACTACAAAAAAGAAGCTGCTAGAGATCAGTATCATAAGAATCCACAACCAAAGAAAGAAGCCTCTAGAGATCAGTATCATAACAATCCACAACCAAAGAAAGAAGCCTCTAGAGATCAGTATCATAAGAATTCACAACCAAAGAAAGAAGCATCTAGGAATCATTATCAAAACAATCCGAACCCCAAAAAGAGTAAATCAAAGGAACGCTATCATAAAAATCCGGGCCTTCAAAAACAAAACTCCTTAAAACAGTATTACGAGAATAGAGACGCAATATTACGTGCTACGAAAGATAAATTTCTGAGATATAAATTTTCTGATAACGAAATGGATAAATTAAAAATGGCACTAAATAAGGAAAAAAAGAGGCAGCTAAATAAAGATTATTATGATCGTAATTATGGTCAAATATTGTATAGATTGCGTTCTAATTACTCACTATCTGCACCAAATTGTGAAGCAAAGGAATATTATTTTACGAAAATTATTGAAGCATTATATTACAGCCCCGAAATAGTTAATGATTTATTACCATCAAGTATGAAAGGTGTAGATTTTGAGAACACATCATATGACAGTAAATGTAATGCTGCATCAAGTATATTGTTAGAATCAGTTTTGAAAAACAGATCCCACAAAGTAGGCGTATCGATACGTGCATCAAATAGCATTAGGAAATTGAAGTTGAATAGCTTTAGTGATTTTGGTGAGCAATGTCACACAAAAAATAGTGAGCCTTATTTTTATGAATCAGCATATTTATATCCTAATGATAATTCTGATTGCCAATTAGACAGTCCAATTGCAATCCCTGTTGATACAACTGGCATGTGTTATGTAGCAGTAATTGTTCAAGTATCATGTATTGATAGAATAGAAGAATGTAATGATGATAGTGACTCTGAAGATGACAATTTTGATAATAATAGAATGTATACTAATAAGAGAAAGCCTGCCCTCAAATGGCACTGTACAGACAGGTGCAAGTCTTTATTAGAAAGTGATGTTAGTTCTATTATTGAAGTTAGACGTTATTTTGATGAATCCATTAAAGAATTGAAGAAGCATTTAGATGTATGTGATAATTGTCCTAATACTCATTATATGAGAAGATCCCTGCATGTTGAAGAAATAGATCAAGTGCATGAACATGATTTCTGTGATAATCCAAATGTAACAGTAATTGTTAAAAAAGATGAAAATGGCATTGAAAAATATTTTAAATATTCAGAAATTGTTTGTGAAAGGATAGGCCATCCTATTGTGTGTAGTAGTAATGATACTGAATGTAAAAGCATGCTGCGTATTTTATGCAATGCATCTTTTCATTATCCTTTGTTGAGACGCCTTTTGAAACACTTTTATGTTGCCAGAAATGCCCATTTCACAATAGATATTATTGATTCTTCCCTTGCTGATAATGATATAGCACAATTGATAGATTTAAAAATTAATGAAACCGATGAGACTGAATTTGATAATGTGTATTACGCTATAAATGATGGTGAAGAAGACCCATTTAGAATACCAAACTTAGATACTGTACTTTATTTTCAGTATTCAAATGCCATTGATGAATTTAAGAAAGCTTTGTCTGATCAGGCTGTTAATGCATGTTGTTGCTGTGAGAGGCTTTTAAGAAAAAAGTCTGTCACTGAAGCTAAAAATTTAGATAGCGATGTTTGGAATATCCTATTAGATTTACAATAGAGAGAATGATCCTATGGCATTAAATAAAGTTATGTATATTTGTAATCACTGTAAACCTATTATTAGGAAAAATGAAGTTCCAGCAAGTAGTGTGCTCAATGGGTTAAAGTGTGAGCCACTACCAAAAGAATTGGAAAATATGGATCCTTTGAGTTGCCAGTTAATACAGAGAGCCAAATGTTTTCAGACAATTGTTAGGCTAGGTACACACACCTTAAAAGTGCCTACATATAATTCTTTGAAGGCTCTTAAAGGTGCAATGTTTTATTTACCCCTTCCATTAGAAAAAACAATGGAAACTTTAAATGAGATTGGTATAGATTCTAATCATTTGCCTAATCCAGAACTTTATATTATTATTAATGGACAGCCTACTAAATCAAATAATGTCAGTAGCCTAGTTGATGTAAATAAAATAAAAGCAGCACTAAGAAAATTAAAAGAAATAAATTGGCTATATAGAAGTGTAGACGATGATTCAATTGACGAATTGTCTAAAAATGTTATACAAGTAGTTAGCAATACTACTTGTAAAATGCTTGAAAAAGCAAACGATCAAGTTTTAGAAGGCCTTTCGGCATATACGATTAGAAATCTTGATAGTAAAATTGCAACAGGTTCTGATATCAGTCAATATAAATTAATGAATGTAAAAGAAGCGCCTATAGACAATAGGCAAGAGCATCTTGATTTTTTATGCTTCCCTACTTTATTTCCAACTGGACAATATGGAGAGCATCATCCCAGACAAAGCTATCCAGCACAGACTTTATCATTTAGTGAATACATAAAATCAAGAATTTTAAACAAAGATTTCCGATTTCATAGAAATCATTCATATTGTTTGCACTATTATGGATTAAAAATTGACAAGGCCTTAAAAACTGGCATATGGTCAAACTGTTGCTGAAATATTAGAAAAAATAAATGTGTTAGATGAAGAATTTGAGGGCAATTTATGTACCATGTTGGCTCCAATACGGGGCACAAATCAATATTGGTTCCATGTGAAAGGTGAAGTCAAAGCAATGATAGCTGAGTATGGCTCACCAACACTTCCTAACATTAAGTTGTGCTGAATATGATTCAGCTGACTTAGCGTAATATTTAAGAAAAGTAAATAATGCTCCACAATCATATAGTATTTCTAGATTATGTACTGAGGACCCGTTTCAGTATCGCGACAATTTTCATACAAATTTAAGGATTTCTTTAACATAGTCATTCTCCAGAGAGGTGTTCTAGGCAAAGTAGAACAATATTACATTAAAAAAGAATATCAAATGCGTGGAGCGCCTCATTATCACATCTTCCTATTGATTGAAAATGCTCCTGTTGTCGGTATTAATTGTCCAGAAGAAGTCTGTTCTTTCATACAAGACAGGATTACCTATCATATACCAAATAGTAATACGTCGCCTGATTTAAATTTTTTGGTAACAAAATACCAAATGCACAAGTGCAGCAAATACTGCCAGTGAAATATTAAAGTCGGCAAGACCAATGTATCTAGATGCCGATTTGATTTTCCTAGACCAGTATGAGATAGTATTTGCATCAATGATGTAGAAAATCATGCAATAAAATATATTATCTCAAACAAAATGAAAAAGAAGTTCGAGTCAACGACTATAATCCTTTACTGCTGAAATTGTGGTGTGCAAATAAGGACATGCAATACATAGCAGAGAGGAGTCTTTCCTTAACAGAGAATGTAACTGGATATGTCACTATAGCAGAAAAGAGTCATGCACAGGACTTATGGGATGAAGTCAGCAGCTGTGACAACAAATACAGCAGGCTTTGGAAAATCAGACATAAATTACTTCAAGCTAAAGAAGTAAGACTATATGAAGCTGGCGATCTTCTTGGTGAAAGTTTATACATGAAATCAGTAACCGTACAGTACGTTAATGTGTACTTGCCTCATAAGAGGAGCAGAAGAATCAAAAACTATTCATATTTAACTAAAATCGATCGATTTTCGAAAGACTTCCTTAATTCTAGCATAATTAAAGACTTTTATCCAACAAGACTGAATAACATGGAAGATGTATCTCTTTATGAATTTGTTGCTAATTACAAATTTGATAAAATAGAAGAAAATGGAGAAAGAGAATACAAACTTCGATCAAAGCCAGTCCTTCCAAACAAAAGGAAATTTAATCCTATGCAAGAAGCGGAGACGATTTTTATTACTCAATATTTTTATTTTTGCCTTTTAGAGACAAGAGCACACGTGTAATGGAAAGAGAAACAATGGAAGAAGCTTTTAGGCATCACAGAGAAGCATCTATACGTGGCATTGAAAATCATTTCAACAAACTACAGAAATTATAAGAAGCTGAACGTAATTGGAAGAAAATAGTCGATGCAAGAAATAAAGCCGGTTTTACTGAAGAAGAACTTACCGATAACAAGGAAGATGATGAGCCTCAATTACTGGGTGAAATAATGGAAGCAGTAGCTGATATTGCTGACATGCACATAAATGTACCTAATTTAACATTAGAGCAAAGAGAGGCAATCCTTAATGTAGATCAAAAAAGAATTTTTGATATAATTAAGAGTCATTTTATAAGTCAAAAAGAACTTGAACACTTATTAGAGAATGAGTCTTCAAGGCCACTTAGATTAGATAATATCAAACCGCTAAGGATGTTTATTAGTGGTATAGGTGGAACTGGTAAGGTGTTTTTGATAGAGGCAATAAAATGCCTAGTGGATGACATATGGCATCCAAACAGTGGTGAAATTATGTGTGCTATAGTAGCACCAACAGGTATAGCCGCATTTAATGTAGGTGGACTAACAATACATAGATTATTTCAGCTACCAATAGAGCATGAGGGAAAGACAGCTGAATATTGGGCTTTGAGTAAAGAAGCTCAGAAAAGAATAAAAATGATACTTAAAAATTTAAGAATTATAATAGTAGACGAGGTATCTATGGTATCCAATCTAAATCTAGCATACTTACACATGCGCTTAGAAGATATATTTGGAACTGATGAATGGTTTGGATCTAAAAATATTTTATTTGTAGGTGACCTTTTACAATTGCCACCAGTTTAATGGCAGGCCAGTATTTAAAAAAATTAGCAACAAACTAGTAAAAACTAGACTTGGAGCAGCAAATGCAGTTAACATATGAAAAGAAACAGTTGAATATGATGAACTAACAATCAATGAGCGACAAAAAGGAGACACAACTTTCTTTAAGATGCTTGATTCTGTTGGGCATGGCTGTCTGACTAATGAAACTATTGATACGCTTAAGAGTTGCATATTTAAGGTTTCAATACAAGAAAAATATAAAGAATTGGAAAGTGAAGGAACAAATCCTCCAATTTGCCTATTTTCTAAGGTAGACGCCTGCCAAAAAATCAATGAATTAATGTTAGAAAGTCTAGAAACTGAGAAAATATAATTAGCATGTGTTGATGTTGTTGATGAAAGTGGCAGCACAGCAAAATTTGTCAAAAAACAAGAAAAAAAATTAGAGAAACTAAAAGATCAACCAAGCAAAACAGTTGGTTTAGAAACTGTATTGTCTTTAGCAGTAGGCTGTAGAGTAATGCTAAGACGTAATATTGATGTGACTGTAGGATTGGTTAATGGTGCCATTGGTACAGTAATGGGTATTTATGCTACACGTATATCCATCAAATTTGATCATATTGATGTACCTTGTGACATAGAAAGGGTTACATCTAGATTTATGCTATCTAAGAATCTGTATATACATAGGAAACAGTTTCCCCTTATACTTTCTTATGCTGTTACTATAAATAAATGTCAGGGCCTCTCACTAGATACAGCCATTATTGATTTATCTACTGAGGATGGTATGGCATATGTTGCATTGTCTCGTGTACGCACATTAAATGGATTACATTTATTATCATTTGATCCTCTCTCTGTTTAAGTTAGTAATCCGTGCATTAATGAAATTAACAGGCTGAGAAGTAAATTTCGGAATGACTTACCTCATATCAAGAAAAGTAAAGGAAAGAAGAGAAAGATTCAAGTGAATGGTATAATTGATGATGGTGAACCTTATAGTAAGAATGCCAAGGTGTCTGTAAGTCACGTACAAAGTACTAGTAACAGTACCGTTAGTAGCAATAAATGTAAGAGTACTGATTTACAAAAATCTAATCGCCCCAAAAAGAGTAAAATTTGTGATGATAATGCTTTAACTAAGCCTTGCCCCCAAAAAAGAAAAGTTGATGTAGACAGTAGTACTGACAATACTGCTTTGGTAGTGCTTCGCTCAAAAAAAGATATTAAATTAATTGTTTCAATTAATTTGAAAGACCTAAAAACCAAATTTAATGTCAAAGATGATGATAGTTGTAGTAGTCTGATTGTATCTATAAAACTGTCAAGCATTAAATTAAAGAAAAGTAATCCAAAAAAAGATGATGATGTCATCTTTACATATGAAGAGCCTCCTAACCCAGATATTGTGAGAAGGAGACAAAGGGATTATGTTTACTACCCTGGTAATGAAGAATTTCAAAGAAGATGGTGTGAGATTTTAAACCTTAAGTTTGTCACAGCTGTTAGAATCTTACCTGGCAGTCCATCAACACCATGGTCAGATGAAAGAGTTCCTAATAGTACTCTTGATGTCCCTGGTGATGGGAACTGTTTATTTTATGCCCTTTCATATCTCATTACTGGGTCAATTTCTCAGCAATACGAATTACGTAGAGCAATTGTTAGTAATATGCCAAACTTTGAAGAATTGTTTAATAGTACGTTAAGTGCAACCAGATATTCAAGCATATATGATTACATAGATAAGTCCAAAATGTATAGAAATTATGTGTGGGCTACTGAGAGATTATTACATTATCTGCAATATTAGGTACAACCATATATTCATATTCACTTACTCCTACTTTTGTTGGCTGGGCTAGATATGGTACCCAGAAATTATATGGCATTCCTTGTGACACTAATACACCTGCTTTGTATTTGAAGCATGTTGGTACTAATCATTCCCAAGCAGTTAAATCTATTAATATTTCTTAAGCATTGATTGTTGATGGAAGTGGGTATGGTGTATGGGAGGTCCATCATCTTAAAAACATTGGTTGTTTAATGTGACATATTTCCGGCTAGTGCAATGTGAATGATGTGTGAGTGTGTCTGAAAACCATTGGTGCATATCCACCCAGTATTGCTAAGTATGAAGAGATCTAACTGCATTTAGGAAGTGAGATTAATCAATGTATGTGTATAACGGTGAATATTGATTACTTGTTACTATAATGGAAAGGGAGAGGGTGTAAAAGAGGTTTACAGTTCATTAGACTTAAGCATTGATTCAAATTTGTGTGACTATCATTTATGTAGGACTGAGGGTTAGGAAGGGAGGAAGCTGTCATTATCAAATCTGGATCTTGTTTGTGGCTTGTACTACATGTTTATTACAAATAACAGGTACTTATGGATCAGGGCTCTGCTGAAAAATTTTGAAGTCCTGACAAGAAAAATTTTTGAGTAACAATAAAATTTGTTATTATACATGTAGTATTATTCAAGCAGTGATTCTGTAAAAATAATAAATAATGATCATCATGCATGTTAATGCTGCCATTACATATATGTAAATGCTTGCCAGCTGATGTTGCGCATAATGCTGCCATCAATGCTGTGCGCATTATTAAGTTAATGCTTGCCGGCTGATGTTGCGCATTTGAATGATGCTGCCATCAATGCTGTGCGCATAATAAATGCTTGCCAGCTGATGTTGCGCATCTTTTATTGATGATTGTTGTAACATGTGCATGTTCTCATTAATAAAAAAATATTGTTTGCACATTGGAAATTCTTCATGTACACTATGTTATTATTTATTAAGCAGGTCATGAAAGTATCTTAACTGAGGATAGCATTAGTAAGCAATATTACATGTATGTCTAAAATACATGCATGCACATATATGTATCATCCAATCAGAAACATTGTAGATGCTACCATTATCATTATTAGTTAGTATATGTATGTCACATTCATAATTTATACAGGTACATGTACTTACTTGGCACAAGGACTACAATGTGGTGCTAAAGAGGGCGGTCAGACTTAGAATGAGACTCAAAGGTGAAGGGAATGTTCCTCTATGTGAGCACCTGTATCATATTGGTGGTTTGTAATGCATGTTTGTGACAAACATAAGGTATATCATGCATATATACATGTATATGTTTAGAAATAGTGTACATGTAGTGGATTATTGATGCATTTATTGTGCTTGTAGTGTTTGATGATTATCATGCATGAATTTTATCCTTTTATAGTTTGTTTTATAATGGAGTTACAAGAAATACAAATGTTCCATGTGATTGGTAATAAAGTTTGTTTACCATTACTGTTTGTACTATTGTTATTATTAGGCTGTGTGTTTACATTGCTTGCCTTTGATGTGTTTCTGTTACTTTGCCTTTACAGGTATTGACAGCTGGAAAGGATTTGATGATTCAGCAATACTTTTACTTGATATTGGAATGTGCAATTACTGCAATGTAATTAAAGGCTATTCTGGTTTTAGATTGTTGTAACTAAATTAATTTCTATATTACATGTAACTAAATTTTTTGTTGTAGGTCCTTGATCATTAGTTTATCACACTGCAGAAAGCAACAGTTTTTAGCCTTATTGGTTTCACATTATTGTAGTCTTAGCAATGGATTATGTAGCAAGATTGTATATTGTGTGATTACAAAGTATCTTACATATTTTGTAATAGGTAATGGTTCAAGGTTACATCTATATTCTTTTAATGGTTATGTCATCAACTATGGCCACAGTTAGTAGTGTAAATGATGTATTATTAACATGTATGTATCTATTATTGTAGGAAGATGGAATCTAAAGTATTAAAGCATTTTGCCTTGCTGAGCAATTCATCATTTTGAACATTATACTATTGTATTTTAGATTTTGCTTTTTGCGCCGTAAAATAATTGACTTTTTTGTTTTTAAAATACTATTTACAATAAAAAAGTTTAAGTTAATGAAAGTTATAGTTTTTTGTAATGTTTCCTCCACCCCTTCTGCCCCTGCCTGCACCACAGCCTCTTGGTCCTCTGGGTAAGTTCATGTACTAAAATGGAAAGAGATTA
>NW_003546266.1:446931-480301 GCF_000090795.2 Amphimedon queenslandica | reverse complement strand
AACCCTACTTTGTAGAGTTTTATGAAGTGTCCTTTAAAATGATAAATTTTAATGAAAGAATGAAAAAAATGCTTAGTTCCAGCCTACACAAGTGTGGCAAGTCCAATTAAAATTCCTAACAAGAATATGCATAAATATTTTAATGAATCACAAAAATTAAAGATTTTAATAGCCAAAAAAATTATCAATAATTTATATTTTTTAATTGTGATGACAGTAATTTATTCAATCAATACTAGCTGAAGTCATATTTATATTTATCACGATATTAAATTTACATGTAGTATAGCAATCAATAGGTACAAAGATGTAATTATCTATTTATAATGTAGTCTGCCTATTATCATTTTCTGCAAAGTAGGGTTTGAAATTTTTGTATTATTTTTATGAATAAATTATTTTTTATTAATTAATGTTTATTATTATTAATTGAACTATTAATTATTATTTTGGTTGAACTCAACCCCCTTGTTTCTTTTATTTTTTGACAACCCTACTTTTTCTTATTCATTATTAAATTTTACATCCGATTAATTAGAACTGCAGATCTGAGCATAAGCGACCACACCCAAATTTTGGAGCACATGCTTCTTTAATTAACAAAATGGCGGCATGTAGCTAAGATGGTATAATCCAGCAGTCATTGTATAACTTTTCCTTTCTTAAAGATTGGTTTGATGGGACATGGACCTGCGCATAGACTTTTGGAGCAGATTGGTGTAAGAATTATCCTTGTAGCATCAATACCAAGATACACACCGACAACTGGATTGACAGGACTTGATGATGAAGATGAAAAAAAGGTGGCTGAACAAAATGGCCGGTTCGCCGATTTTTGAATTTCCTCTTAGACAGGGCCTAGAGCCACGCTAGTGGTACCATTGGAGTCCTCTGGTCAAGATAAGGTCCTCTATAAAGTCTAGTAAGCATAGGAGCTCGTTTTCCAGGTATAGCAAGGCTGTAAAAGTCATGGCAGGCATTTTGTTTGGGGGTGAATCCTACGTAGTAACGCTACCGTGTTACTAATGCAATCCAGTTAACAAATGTACTCTATAGATATTATTTAATTTTGAAAGTTATTGTATTGGTCTATGTAGCTAATTGTACTTGCAAAATGCAAGGTGGAATGATAAAGGTGACCAGATAAATGATGCATAATTATCAAATATAGTGGAGGAGGGAGTTAAATTTGGCAAATTGCTAAATTTTGTAATTGGCAAATTTGTGGTCACATACCACTTAGCATACATATAATCGCTTAAAATGGTAAACTTTATTTTGGAGGGTCGCTATGAAAATGCCTAGTCCACCAACTTTAATTCCCTCCAAAATTCTTCACTACAGTATATGAGGGAAGCAAAGTGCTCTTACATTATGAAAAACAGTGCACAAGGCTCTAATTCTTCCTTAATGTATTTTAGAGACAAAATAGTGCGGCAAAAACTAATTTTACACTGTAGTATTTCAGGACAAAATAGTGCAGAAGGCACTAATTCTTCCCTATAGTATTGTAGGAACACAATAGTGCAGCAGGCACTATATTATTTCTATAGTATTTTAGGGACTATGTAGTGCTCGGCACTAATTTCTGCCTACATGGATAGTCAAATTATATATTTGTATAATAGTGCCTAGTCACACCATTATGTAGGAAGAAAATAGTTCATTTGAACACTATTTTCTCACTCTATAATCACGAATTTTTTATATTTAATGACATACTCTACGGATCCTAAGAAATAGTTATACCCCACAAAAGCTTCAAAAACATTTGCAAAACAGCTAATGCCAATTCTTTTATCATAGATATACAAGTATAAAACAACAATATTACAACAAAATACTTAGCTGTAGTAATAAGTGAAGTGGTGCTACAACTTACTATAAAAGTCTATTCATTCAGGAGTAATGCAATAAGTAAAATAGTTCCTTTGCTTGCTATTGATAGTACTAGTTCATCGGACTTTTCCTTTAATTCCACTTAAGATGACTGACAATGAGCCACAACTCTCTTTATTGCCCTCGCCCACACTGTTGAAGTACGGGCAAGGGTACTGTGCTCGTTAATTACATGTACTTCCACTGCAACTCTTCTATAGAGGATTCTCATTCACTAGCTATGCTCAACTACAGACAGAGTTACATGAAATCATACCTTTTCCGAACTTTTCTTTCCCAAATGATGAATTATTTTCCTAGGGTCCCCTGTCAATTTTTTTGGTCTTAGCTCGTGTCTTAGGCATTTTCTATAGGATATATCATACATCATTGTTAGACACATTCATTTGTACCTTGATTATTAAACAAGGTCCAACAAAAGTAACTTGAATAAAAGAGCAATAAACAGTTGAACGCTGAACAGGTGAACAGTAACTAATAGGCTTATAGAGGAACCTACTCCAATTAACTGCTTGTGAAGTTAGCGTAATAGAGTATATTAATCAAAAGGGCTGACACTAGTGTCTTCCTTTTTCATTTAGGAGGAACTGCAAGGTCGTAAGCTATCATTTGACTCGTCTAACAGTGAGATAGTCTACCGTAATTCAATTAATTAAGCCTCTGTGTCTGCTAGTTCAACACCATGGGCTGTAACCTGCCCTCAGGCAAAACTCAGAAAGAATAAAAGATTGGCACTCCATATAATAAATTAGGCTCCAGTACTCAAGCCAATGTAGGTACTGCTAATGAGGGTGATCCAAATGGTGGCCTGGACCTGTCCTCACTTGTCAAAGCTACATCATGGTGAGATGTAGCATCTGAGTCATTCATAAATAAAGTATATAGGCCTCTGCCATGTTCTTCAGTAGACTCTGAAGTTAGAAATGGAGTTTCTGGGGCCACTTACACATACATGAAGGGCACCTCTTGTTGGACTCCAGTTCACTGAGTCGGACAAAGCATTTCAAGGCTCAACAGAAGACGCAGTGTGTCAAATTCTGGTTAAGATAAAATACAACTTTTGCATTTATTAAAATGAAAGCGATGCATAATTTTTTTTCTATGTTTTTGAATACTCAAAAAATTTTGACAGCATGCATGGCAGAGGATATACATGTCAAATTGGATTATAAACTTTAATTTTTCTTCTAAAATTGTTTAAAAATGTTGTTTAAGTCAATTTAAATCACATAGCACAACAAATGCATGTCATGTTCTTAAAAATTTTTCTGTTGCTCATTGACAACATGCATGCAAATCATCATTTCAAATAATTTATGCATTGTACTATAGATTATAAAATTTCCTTTGTCAAAGCTTTTTGTAGTTACAGCAGTTCACACAACAATATACTATATCGAATACTTTAGTTGTGTACCCATGTACTGACAAGGCTTTTCTAAAAGCTTTGACATGGACTGGTGCCGTCAACAAAGATACTTCTTGTCAGTTCCAGCACTGTCACAAATAAAAACTTCCTCCAAATGCTGTCCAATGTTGCCATTGGGCACTTGTTCAAGATATGAAGTTTTGCAGGTTAACAATTTTTAAGTGGTCCAGCTGCAAAAATATAACAGCTCACTGACTTTTATACTTAGTGTTAATATTTCTGATCTACATAATTTGCATTTTTGTTATATTGTCGCTGTAGCTGTTGCAATGTAAGGTTAGTTGACATGTGAACATGTAATTGCACCTGTGTACGTAAATTTTGGCAAACATTTCCAATTTATGTCATGTGTAAATGGAGCCTTGCCAAAATACTTATTTTTCCAATCTTACCATAATAGTTAGAAAATTTGGTAAAGTAAAATTTGACAAATTCAATGAATTGACGTCCAATTGTCAAATTTCTTCTTTTCGCCAAATTTTAACACTCGTACTATGGCATATTGTTCTGACCTTGTGGAAAGATTGTGCTCATGATTCTTACTGTCACAATAAGCACTAGCACCTTTTTACTGCTAAAATTTTAAATATTGTGTGGAGTTTTCCAAATAAAATCCAGGACAGAATTTATTGTGTTGCTTAAGGGTGCAGATCTAGGCTATTTTGAATTGCAGTTTTATCCATTTTCTGAACTTAACAAATCCACCAAGATTTTTAGATATACTAAAATTCATTGAATGTGAGGAAAAATAGCTATGATTATAATAATTATTCCTGATTAGTAGCCTATCCGATGCAAATAAGTATATACTTGCTCTATTGTGTGCATGCAGTCTGGAGTAGAGACACGAGTATAGTAAAGTCAGTGAAGCTCCGACTCAAGTTGCAGCAGTTATCTTGACCCATGCAGCTCTTGTCTTCAGGTATTCAGTTTGTTTTAATCTAACTTCCCTACATTTATGCCTAGATTGACGTAAACTTACTGGCTGAAGTGGCGGTCTGGCAAGTAGCTACTTTTGTCTTCCCAGCCTACCTCGCCGCGCCCCATCATCTAAACCATACTTTAGGTATTTTTATCAGTATCATTCCTATTACCAGGTATATCAGTTCTGTCATGCATCCTTCTTTGCATCTGATTAACTATGTCACCTTTTGTCGTCCCTTCCTTTTTGCCCTAGCTCTGATCGCTTGGTACTCAAACCCCTCCCTTAATCTTTTCAGCATGAATTTGGCGCAATTGACATCATCTTCAGAAAGAAGGCATAAATTATATGGCTGTTGTTTGAGCTCAAAGAAATTTGTTAGGTTTACTTCTGTCAAGAGAAACAAGGCGTGGCGGAATACTGTAATGCCAAAGAAGATAAAATGTGGTATTTATGATTCATTAGTTTTTTTTAATTTGTTTAATTTAATATTTCAGTGTCACCACCGTTGTCTTTCAAAGCAACTAACTATAAATCTTTGGTTCTCTTTGAATCATTTGTGGAGAAGGCCACATTTTACTCCAATAATCATGAAATCATGGTCAATAAAGTCGTAATGGTGGACTCAATTTCTATTAAGCAACATTCATCATGTTCAGGGTAAGGACTAGCTGTTTGTATAAAATATTTTTGATTTACACCATTACTGTAAAGCTAGGTATTGAGTGGCATGATTAGTAGTATTGACGTACAGTCTGTAGTGTTAGAATTTTGATTTAGATTACCTCACTGTTTACCATGCATGCTGTGCTTTGAGCCTTATTATGTGCAGAAAAGGTTAATTTTGCCTGATGCTATTAAAACATTATTTACTTTTATACTTAATTACATGCTTCAGCAGTGGTTAGTGTGGGGAAAACTGCATGTCTGGCTGTTATTTTGTCTGTTATTCCCAATTAAAGCCTGAAGGAAATAAAAATAAGTGTTTAAAATAGAGCAGGTCAATAGTTAATGTAGTTGACCTGTTTACCTTTGAAGTACTACTGTATCAATGAATATCAGTTTAGATAAGGAGCCACAATGTAAGCCACAGCTATTTATTTTGAATTGAGTGGTATTTAATTTGTTATGCCAACCTACATAGTGTACCCACTACTCATGAACTTGCAGAAATTCCCATGACATGGGTACTTACAGTATTCTATGCAAGACAGAATTTTTGGAAAGCATAGATTATTTTTAATGGGTACTTCAATTCGTACTGTCATGTAATGAAATAACTTTTTGTTTCTGTGGGGCATTAACGGTATCTCATTATTTAGTGTGCTCAGGCAAAGGATGTCAAGAATTTGTTTAGCTTGCTGCATACGGTGGCATGGCAGAACTTAAAACACAGTGACCCTCCACAAATTATTGTATGGTTAGTGTGAATTCATTTTTTCAGTCATTGTCATTTTGTAGCCATTGGAGATGTAGCGGCTAGCTACTGCCATGACGCAGTTAGTAATCGATAACACTGATAATACTTCTGCCAAGGAATTTGCAAGTGTCCTCTTGGGTTTGATTAAGTTCTACAGTTTTTGTAATGGCCATTGTACTAACTGCAAACTGTAAGTAAATAGCACAGTATCATAGTTAGAACAGGAGATTTTTATTCTTATAAGTTATTTTCCAAGATTGTTTTCATAAATACCTGTCTCTTAATCCACATATATACCATTCCATCTTGTTTTTACTGTTTTTAATTAGAAATTAGCTTCTATAATAATCATTATTTCATTAATTTATAGTTTGACTCTAAAATGCATTGAGGAAGCTGGAGGGTTGAATCTCCAAGTTGAGATGGAAGGCTATTTTCATCCTATCACAAGTGACACATCGTGCCACACCACCCAAGCCAAAGAGCAGCAGGCAACAACCCTCTGTCAATTATCAGAAAGAATCTACAACCACAGTAGAGTCCATATCAGGTGAAGTGGAGTAAAGTGAATCATCATCATCTTCTCAGAGAAGATTCCAGTACTGAGATGATTTAACCAATGTTTACAAAGGACCCAGCCAACCTGCTACTTTAGACACAGCTATACTCACAGTGAGATCTTTGTTGTGTTGCTTTTTGTTAGATACTTTTTTATCATTAGGGAATACCTGATGTATTACTGATGGGAAATACTGCTTCACCAATAGTGATAGTAGAGGTTTGAATGGCTGTTAGTGGGTCTGATATCCTTTTATTTTAGGGTAAATTTTGCAAAGACATCCCCTGTAAAGATGCAAGAGACAGTGACATTGGGCAGTTGCTTTTTTACATGGTGGGTAATTTGATAAAGAATACAGGCGTGGAGAGGGATGAGCAATATGTTTTGGGCATTCTGATAGAAGGAAAGCAGGTATATTGTAGTGAATTTAAAGTAATTTTATGGCATTGTAGTTTCTAGTTTGTTATGGAACAATGACCTTAGCTGAGGAACATGATATGCAAATTGACTTACGAGTATCCAAATTTTGTGATGTATTTGATGCAAGCAATCTCGCTTATTTACGTGAGCTTTGCTTCAACATATCTAATCTCAACAAGTAATTTTGTTTTTTAACTTTTGGTTGTCATCTCATTTAAAGTTTAATAATACTAATAATTAAAGAGACAAATTCAACAGTTTTAAAAGGAATCAAAAATTTCTGTCTCTGTGTTAACAGCCACAAAAATTGCTCTCTCATTTAAGTGGAAGAGTTTGGTAGAATCACAAGTGTATTATTAGAATTAAAGTACCACTCCTTCCTACACCTGAGCTTATGCTATTCCTATACTGAAGACCTTTTATAATTGCTCTGCAAGTATTGATATCCTGGATCATTCAACCACTTCCTGGATTAAAAGAGCACAAGATGTGTGAGATAGGAGAACGTAACATGTTTACTTCACAGTACTTTTAGCATCTCCAGCCTCATGACTTTGGAGCTTTGGAGATCCCAGGTAGCACCACGTGGAAGTTGTACTGCTTCGCTACCCACCTAGCTTGAAGAGAAAAAAAATGCGTGAAATGAGATGTGTAAATTATTTTACCTTGTTTGCATTAAGCTGATTGTAATTTCATTTCTGTGGAATTATCACATGTGAGCAATTATCATTTTATATAATAAATAAGTGCAATTGCTGAGCAAATTATGACAAATATGTAAGGTTGAAGTCGACTAAATCATAGTGATTTATTGCATTTGTATGAAACAGATATATATTACAGTCTGATAAGTCATGGCAACCTTCATTATGAAACAGTGATTGTATGCCAACAGCAGTTTTTTTTTGAGTTGGCAGTACTGAAACATGAACCTTTAATTGAAACACAGTGGCATCAATAAAAATTTAATTTTCAGAAGCCCAAGTACCAAATTGGTTTGATTTTTTATGTAGTATATGTGCCTTCATCGTACTCATAGCATTTTCACAACTAATACTACGCATGTGTGGTAATACTAAGTTTGATAATTCTAAGGCATTGTTTGTTATAAAGGTACAAATAGTTGACCAAATTGGCATATGACTTTTTCAGTCCCAGTTATAGCTTTAGAAATTGCTCAGTAAAAACAGTTGCCATCTCCTTTTACTTTACGACAGATATATGGAGATATTTCAGCATGTTTCATAGTTTGAAGTGGATCAGTATCGACAATGACATTCTCCCCAGTATAATCCTGTATCAATAAAGCAGCAATTCATCCAATCTGTGGAAGGTGTTTTGCCTATTGCTAGAGGCATTGCATCTTCAGATTTCATATATTCAACATCAGCAGACTTACCTTTGTTTCTAGGATTGAGTGGGCATGATTGTTGGTGTGAAGAATTTTCAATACTACAAGTTCATTTAACACAACTGATTATAAACTCTTCCAAATCACTATCTATACCAGAGCTATTCAGGATGCTGCTATCAATACTATTAGAACTAGAAAGAAAGTTTTCATCGTCATCATTGCTATCATCTAATATAGTATACTCCCTGATCAATTACCTTATCTTTTGTGATGGTTTCATGCACAATCTCTGTAGCTAATGAGCCACACTCACTGCCTAAATCCTGATCAAAATCAGTTACACTTAGTTTACATCTTTTTGTTTTACTAATCTCCCCATCTCGTTTTGCTTTCCTTTTACGAAATGATTTAGGTGTTTCCTTACCATATGTGTGACAAGTCTTAGGTTGCTCGACCCATAATTTATGTGCAGCTTGTTCAGATTGCCTATGCCTTTTCCTTGCTCGCCTTCTCTTACATTTCACATCACACTGTTTGACTCTTAAAAAAGACTTAAACCTAGAACATTTAATGCTTTTAATGCTTCTGCCATACCATCAAATCTAGGTAGGCTCATTCTGTCAAAAAGAAAAAGCAACCAATGGTAAGCTGGCCCCTTATGCACATACATCCAGGACATGTTACTTTGTATAAGCCCAAGTGAAGTGGAAACATGATAGTGAAGCATCTGCAGATTTAAATTCTTTGTTCTAAACTGCAGCAATACATTATGAGATGATTCAATTATACAAGTGTGGTAACAACCTAACTCCTCAAGGATAATTTGTTTTGCTTTGGCAATAACAGCTTCACATGCAATTTCATAAGCAAGACCATGGAATGGGCAACTTAAAATATTCTTGGTTTTATATGGCTTACCTTGACATGTAATATCAGTTTTCTTACATTTTCCACAATCGCACACAGTTAAATCATGAAAGAAACATTTCCCACTATCCCATTCATGCACATTTTTGGCATGGTACTTTGCTATTGAGTGAAGTCAATCTATAAATGCTTGTTGGTCACAGCCAACAGACTTAACTATAGCAGAAAAGTTTATCCTACCTGACTTAATAAAGCCATTAGTGAAACAACCAATACCATCGTTCATGCAGTGATACTTTACTGTAGCAATATCAGGATGAGTTTTTTTGTAGTTTTTAATTTGGCTTCTTTCAAAACATTTTGCTTAGCAAGCCTTTTAAATGCTTTTTATGATTTCGTGCAATGTGACTACTACACAAAATTATTCTACAATTAGGAAAATTGGAGAGCAAAGCTTTTGAAGAAGTACTGTCATTATCTTGCACATGAATGCTAAGGTTCATTTTATCAGTTATAGCTTTTTTAAAAACCCACTCAGCCTCTGCACATATTGATGTACCTTCAAACAAGTCATCTCCTGTTATATATCACTGTTACCTCTTTGATTAAAATGCTTATAGTACAAAAGTCTGCCAGGTTGATAGTTTCATAAAGATTATGTAGCATTTTGACTTTGGTGACCACGTGTTAACCATGCAGCATCACCACATGTCACAGCATTTTCAAAAGATCCAAGCTCCCTGTCATTCTTCTGCTTCATTGATTCTTTTGCTTGCTCACACATATCATTTAGTATACTCTTGATATGTGGGTACATTAGAGCCAGTGTCCTATAAAATATTGATTTTCCTGCGCAATACATGCCAAGAGCATTTTTAAGTACTTTAGCATATTGAGAATACATTGCACCTGAACATATAAATGCAACTTGTAAGGCAAGACCAACTGCTGTACAGTTTTCAGTCTCATGCTTAATTAAGCTTTTAAATGCAATACGTCTCTCAGCACAACCAGTACAATGATATTATAAAGTAATACAACCTTGTTGACCAATCATACTAACACAAATAAGTTTTAACTTACCGTTACATAATGGTGTGGCACATTTGGAAGTTAAATTAATCTGATCAATAAATTTACACATTTGGCATACTTGACCCAAGACGATTAAATTACTGTTAGGTAGTTCACCAGAGTTGCGCCCTTCAGGAGTATCCAAGCTGAAATCAGGATCATTTCTTTAAAATGTATTGGAGTGACCTCCATTGATCCATCTAAATCACTTTGATTTTCCCTCTTTGGCATAGCTGTCACATGAACTTCCTACAATAAAGACGAACAATCAGTCAACCATAAGACTGCATGGTGTGTATAGTGTGGATGTCATCGGCATGGTGTAGGTGCTAAGTTAAAATTTAATTAGTCAAAAATGGTGGGGTCCTCTTGCGAGACATATCACATCCTTAAAACACTGACCTCAGGTCTATAACACATCTTTGACACCTATATTAGTCTAGATCTATTTAGAATGTTTTAGGATGTGCTATTGATTGCAAGTGCGTGGTGGTGCCAAGCTGCCTACCTCATTTCTATTATCAAAGATATTTTCGACAATAATAGAGGGAAGAGATGTCGCAGCTGTTGAAGATCTGGTCCTGACAGTCCACCTAGCCTTGTGAAGAGATTCAAATTTTTTACATTGTTTCCTTCATGGCATTCTAGTTAAAATTGTTTTGTTAGAAATTCTCACAGTGATTATGATGTAAAAGTTGTCATCAGACACAATGAATACTGTGATTATTCATGAAGTAGCTAATTTTAGTTTCTTGCAGTAAGATGGCTGCAAATGAAAATAGTTGCTTAAGGCCTTACAAAACCTTACCATCATGAAACTAATGATAACAATTATTTATTTCCCAAATGAAATTCTGACCAACAGAAACACAGAATATTTTTTGATATAAACAAAGTTTTATTTAAACTTATTGAACTGTAAACTTAACATTAAGTAATGTTCCGAATTATAAATGATGGTATCGTTCAGCACTAAAGTGGTCTGTGCAGTTTTTTAAAATATATTTATGAACCCAAAAAAATTAACAGAGTAGCAAATTTATTGCAAATGAAGTAGAAGTAGATTCTTAAAACCTTGCCAGCATTTTACTTTATGACCTATTGAAATGGCTAGGGTAATCACAGGTAAAACTAATAATCAAGAATAAATAACATACACTAAGATCTATTAAATTGCAATATTTTAAATCCAAACTCTGACATTGAGACTGTGCCCTTAAATGAAATAATTTGAATAGTTTTATGCATAAGATCATTATTTCCCAATGGTACATACAAATATGCTAATTGTACATAAACTTTAGTTGGCATTTAAAAAAGGTAATTGAAGCACTGTAGCTGGGGGCAAACACTGATTGGCTCAGAAGACAGAAGTCTGTTGCCTAATTATGTTGTTAGTCTTAAGCATTAAGTTAAGGGTTACGAAGCCTAGTTATAATCACCACTTTTTACTACAATTGTAATGTAAAACCAGTATTAATTTTAACTGCGTCAATATAAGATATTGTAGTGTTTTATGAGTCACATAAACAAACACCAAAGGAGCACAGAGTTTTCACTTGTAGGAGTGTCTTTTTCAACAAGCCATTGTTACAGTGCTGCATCTTTTACCGTGACGACATCATGACAGCACCAATTTATTGAGTTGGTTGAATTGCAGACATAAAGTTAAAGAATCTCATAGCATTAATTCTTCCTGTTTGTAGAGATGTTAGGACAATGAAGTTATACCACAGTCAAATGTTAGACACAAATAGGCATGTCTTTGGCTACTTGTACCATAGTCATAATGTTACATACATCTAGGCATGGCTTTGGCTTTTAGAATGCTGGTTAGCTGCTTTTGTTATAGTTATTTTTATTAAAAATACTAATTTACACATATATGCCTTGCTGGTCAACCCTGTTGGACTAATTTTGTAGTGTACAGCCATTGAGTACTTGTTGTACATTAATAATGAATGAACATTTTATATTAATAATAAAATTAAAATTATTATTAAAAATTAGAATTATAAAATATTTATTATTACAACAACTTGAAGTAATACAGTAAATTAAAAACAAAAGATTATAGAACTAGTCAAATTTGTAGTAGTAGTACTCTCAACCAAGTTGTTACGGACCTATTTAGGGATACATCATTAAATTTAGTGAACATCAATATACATGTAGATACACTGAAGAAGGTAGTGATGCTTGTTAAAATGCACACAAGGCAAAACTCAACTTTTGCAATGATTCATGTCACATTCTATTAATAAATAAACATAATTAAGAATAAAGTGCAATGATACTTCAGAATTATTACTACTCTACATGTCATGAACTTACTACAAAATACAAATGGAGCTAAAAACACTGCTCATGTAAAGTAGTAGATGGTAACAGCAAGTTTTGAATAAATGAACAAGGAGTGTAGATATCACAACTAAAGCCTTTTATGTGAAGCAAATACTATATTAGTAACGCTGTAGCGTTACTAAGTAGGATTCACTCCCAAACAAAATGGCTGCCACGAAATTTGCAGCCTGGCTTTACCAGGAAAATGAGCTCCTATGCTTACCAAACATTATAGAGGACCTCAACTTGACCAGAGGACTCTAATGGTATCTATAGTGTGGCTCTAGACCTTGCCTAAGAGGAAAGCCAAAAATCGGTGAACCGATTGTTTTGTTCAGCCACCTTTTTTTCCTCTTCATCATCTTCATCATCATCAAGTCCTGTCAATCCAGTTGTTGGTGTGTATCTCAGTATCAGTTGGTGCTACAAGGATTATTCTTACACCAATCTACTCCAACAGTCTATGCGCAGGTCCATGTCCCATCAGATCTTTCTTCAAGTAAAGAAAAAGTGATATTGTAGCTGCTGGATAGAGCCATTTTAGTTGCATGCCGCCATTTTGTTAATTAAAGAAGCATGTGCTCCAAAATTTGGGTGTGATCACCCATGCTCAGATCTGCAGCTCTGAAAGAAGCAATTTACTTTTTACCAAGCTATGCTTGGAATAAACTACTGCAATAATTTAGTGGAGCTTTGCAGCTAAAAGACGGTAGTAATCGTACATGTTACTGTTTTACCAAGTGTGTGATTTTATTTTATTTTAAAAAACAAACAATTAATGTATCATTTGCAATGATTATATGAATGACAACAGCCTGGAAGAACAGAAATAGCTGCAACATAACATGCAGGAAAGATGGACACTCCGCTTACAGCTTCTTGATTAAGGACTTGTGTCAAGACTATTAATTTCACTTGTCATCAGGATAGCTGATATTCCTTTAGCATGTCTATTCAATGCTGCCTCTCGTAAATGATGTTAAGTCATGACAATGATAATAATAATAAAGAAAATTATTGTTTGTGTAAAATCAACAAGCATCACAATGGCAACTAAAGAATTATTATAAATGTTACAAAAAATCAACACAAACAAGAACATAAAAAATTAAAAAAAAATAAGATTAAGTAGGATTCCGAATGTTCAAAGAAAATACAAAATGAAGATCCTACTCGTGACGCAAATTCTACTCTACATTGCAAGGTGATCTGTAAATTTTACATAATAACATTGACAGTACAATGTAGAGTAGAATTTTGCATCATGAGCAGGATTTTCATTTCATATTTTTGTTAGTCATTCGGAAACCTACATAATCTTGTTGTTTTAATTTTTTAGGTTTTTGTAGAATTATGACTCAAGACTTTTTAAAAATGATTTTATGCAATCATTGTTACTATGAAACAATTACTATGAAGCTATTGTAGGTTAATTTAATGAACTATTTCGCATGTTGTATAGTTCTGATTTTTTCAATGATCTGTTTAAGTTCAAGCTGTAGCCACTTAATTCTATGTTTCCTATATCGCTGTAAAGTACTCATCCCATAAAAATTGTTTTTGCACACACTTATCTACCATATAAGTTCTCTCGTTAAGTTTACGATAATTGACAGCTAAACAATGGATAAATTTCCTGTTTTTTTCATTTTCCATCACATGATCTCTGCAATTCCTCCAATTTGATATCCTGCACCATAAGGTACTATTGTCAGTTCCAGTCACAAATGCCAAGTAGGCATGAAAGGTGGTGAAATGAATCTAGAATACTATTAATTAAACGGCATAAGTAATGTGGAAAGTTTAGAAAAAATGTCTCTGATCTATTTCATTGAACAGCACCTATGCTATGTATAAAAGCAAAAAGTTAATATGATTATTAATTTTATTTTATTTACTATCATCACTGAACTATTAGTAATGTAAATGCATTACTTACCTTAATGAACCCACAACTGTTGGCTCCTACAACACTAAAAATATCATAATAGAAAGTAATTCATATCAATTTCTGTCATCACACATCCTCACACTTACTTGTACTTTTCTACAACACACAGCTGATACAAATGCAGTCCCCTTGTCTGACATGTCCCCATTCATAGAAGGCTATTTAGATCAGAATAAATTAAAAATGAAACTAGTACTTTCTGTGAAATGCATATTTCAAGATAGGTTTTGTGACAAATTTTTGAGACATGTAACAGAAATTATCTTCAGAACCTAAGAAAATATAATTATATCATTAATATACCAACAAAAATCATCACAAACTGATTTGCATCACTAACTCTTATATGTATCGCAACACAAAATTTCGGGGCCTATACAAACTATCGTGTTATAGATTACGTAGCATCGTTAATTGCAATCCCATACGCCATGTGTACTTATTGTTTGGTTGAAACATCTAGTGTTACCTCTATTAATCTATTAACAAAAAAACAAGAGTATTACTGTAATGAAATTCCTAAGATTGTTTTTGCAACAGCACATTTATTGCTCATGTTTATTATTCTTGGCATCATAACAATAAAAATATAAATATTACTTTTACCGAAGTTAACCTATTATATCTGTTAATATATTAACCTCTATTAACCTCTAATCTATTAACCTATTATATGAATTAATCTATTAACCTCTATTTGCTAGTGTAGGTACTGACTTCATTATAGAACTGAAGAGGATGCTCTTATGAGGAAGTAAGAGGTCATTTTGTTTATATTAGAATTCAAATCTTTTTCTAGGACAGCAGCAATGAAGAGATCAAGAACATGGAAAGATCCTCAACAAAAGAAATCAAAAATTGGTTTGTCTTCATATTTTGACAATTTGTTTTTATTGAACAGTGTAGTAAAAGTGCCATGCATTGCTGCATTGTCATATCGTCGGTTTACAACATTCAAGATTTGGCTTGAATCTTTTCCATTGTATGTGATTACTATAATAGACAGTGTAACAGTGGTTGATGACATCACGATGAACATACCACTAAATGGAATGCCTAGGTTTTTTCTGTGTTTCTGGGTGGTGTGCATGAGAATTAAAAGGGGTCCAGTGCAGCCATAATGATCTACCAGTACAATCTACTGCATATAATGTAACGATAGCATGCCTTGCTAGCTTGGGCTCATCCCTTCCAGTGTTCTATATTTATTTATACATGTGTAAACGTAATTTTTTACATTTTTATAGGGCTTGGATTACAGACATCATATGACTTATTGTAACCTCCTATTCTTTGCCAAATTATTTCCAAAGAATTTCAGCATGATTAGGCCTTGGCAGATGATGCCTGCATCATTTTGAGCATTGTTGGGCCCAAAAGCATAAGCATAATGTAACCATAATAGGGCTATAATAGAAACATTTGAAAAATGTCCCGAGAAATGCAAGAAATAGGCCCTTGTGCTCAACAAATTAACTGCTAAGAGGGGAACCAATAAAAGTAGGAGTAAGGGTTGGAGTAGGAGGTGGCTAGATAAAGTAGGACTAGGAGCAGGAGTAGAGAGTGAATGTGTGGGTGGATATAAAAAGTCAGCTGCCACGCACCCAAAGAAGATGAAGGTAGGAGTGAAGTTCAATCAATATGTGCATTTGGATGAAATGTTTGTGCTAGTATGACTAATCTAGGATATTAAATTTTTTTGTCATTTTATAATTTCTTTAAAGAGGTTTTATACTTTTATGAGAACAACTTCGACTAAAGCATTATGTAATACTTATAATATGGCTACGAATGATGCATCGGATTTACAGTCACCAATCCCGGAATGATGTATCTGATTTACAGTCACCAATCCCGAGGGCGTGTGCGGCTGAGGTGGAGGTGACTTTAAATCAGATACGTCGCAAACTAGCCATGTTGTAAGTTACATGTGTCATGATGATGCGCGTCAAAGGCTCTGTGAAAATGCATGTGCAGATTTACCACATGCTGACAAATCGAATAATAATGGCTGATGGAACTTGTGCTTGTGAGCAAGAAATTGAGAAGTAGCAAAATATGAGACGATAAAGACGTCAAAACTGTGCCTGAAAAGAGAAGGAAACAGAGCCAGAGCAAGAAGAGATAAAAGTGGCATTAGAATACAAAAGATCAGATGGATACACTGTAATTGTACACCATTTCAAAGCCGGTTCTGATCTAAATGAGAAAGCAAACAGTACACAATACAGCATGAAGGCATGGCTCCTTGGAACGAAGACTTTTATAATAGGTTTTCCAATCAATAAATTTTTTTACAGCCCTCTTTGTGTATTTGGTAATCCTGCAGAGGTTTTTCCTGGTAATGACGAATTTTTGCAGTCCTCTTTGTGTAATCAGTTCTATGCTGCACCGTTCCATCAAAAATAAAGAGAATTGTAATGACTTTTTTACTCAAAATAATAATAAAAATTTTTGATTAAATTGTGGGTGGCTTATAACATCGTTGTGGGTGGGTTATCACTGCTGCGAGTGGCTTATATTATTGGTGTTGTCTTGCTGGCTTATAGTGCATGCTGTACTTTTGAAGTGCGTCATCAGTAGGATATGAAAATAATTATGACCAAAATAAATTGATTTAATTTCACTTACAGTGCTGGCAGTAAGTAATCAACACAAGTTGATCTACACAATAAAGTGAAATCACTGAATGATAACAACTATAAAAATGTCTATGTAGCCAATGTATTATTTTAACACAACTCTTGTTTCTATTTTAATGATTTCTACATTTGAAAGTTAGAATTTGTTTAAGTTTTATTCCAGGACCTTTTTTAAGTTAAATTATTTTTAATTTGGTAAATGAGGTCATGTAATTATTATTTTAGTTAAGTTGTACGATAAAATCCTTTTCTGATGCTGCAGTTCCTTCTAATTTTAATTTTAGAAGTTTAATTTGTATTTGTTAAACTCAGTGCTCTGTATCAAAGTAGTTCTATTATATTTCAATTTTGCCTATTAGTGAAGTATTTTGTCTTCGCATTCTGTTCTACTGTTTCAATGTGAATATGACATTTAAAAAAGACATAATCAAGTTTATATAAGAACTGCTGTACCAAAGGCTCTTCAAAATTCAGTGCCAGTGAAGTGCACCCAGTGAGGCTGTTGTAAAGTAGCACTGGTATTAGCAGTAAGTAAATCTGTCCTCTTATTAAAATTTCATAACATACTACATCTTTCATTACACTTCTTAAGTGTGCTAAAGTGTGACATGATTTCTTCAATTTTGTAGTCAACCATCTATGTATCCTAACTATTTCTTTTTAAAAATCATGCATAGTTGTAATTACTAGCAATGTGCAAGAACTCAACCAACACAAAATCAAACAAAAATTACCAAACTAGAAAAAGGAATAGACAAATGAAAAGTCAAAGAGAGAATGTAGCAAATATAATCACAAAAACTAGATAAATGTAAAACAGTATATATATAAGCCCAATAATTTTATCATAATAAATAATATTAACAATGATCTCATAAAGTTGAATACTTATCGGAAAGTTATGCATAATTGATCCTCATTACGAGACTAATAGACTATCACATAAGACAGTACAGTGTTACTGTCAACTCCTACTCCTACTGTTATCGGGTCGCAAGAGATGGAGTTTCTAGGGTCACTTAAGCCCAACATACACTGAGCAACTTCGTTGCCAGTACCTTTGATAAGTGAGGCAACTTGTTGCCAGAAGTTGAGAGTCTCTCTACTCTCTGCAACATGTTGCCCAAGTATTGCTCAACCACATCAAAGGTTTGACCACAAGTTGTCTGCACGAATTTGCTCACTGTATGTTGGGCTTTACACAAACAAGGAGGGCACCTCTGGTTGGACTCCTGTTCACTGAGTCAGACAAAGCATTTCAAGGCCTCAGTGTGTCAAATTCTGGTTTTAAAAATGCAACCTTAGCAATTGTATTACAATGAATGTGATGCATATTTTCTAATGCTGATTTATTAATTGAAACAGTATGTCAGTGCTTCTTGCAGTTTAAAGCAACACTCTGGGATATCTTGCTATGGAAGTAACATGCCTCTACATGTACCTTCCAAAGCACTTTATTTACTTGAAAAGTAGCATATGGAAATTATATCTGTTATGGTGTGACAAAAAGCTTGCAGCAATTGAATTACACTATAAAATTCAATGTTTCTTTTCATGAATGAAACCTCTTGCACTTCTATTTCAAAAATTCAAATTCCATGCTAAAATGTGACCATAATTGACATAAGGTACCTTATGGTGGATTTTAAAATTCATCACTATAAAGAAAAATATCAACCTGTGAGTGCTCTGTTCGACAACCATTGTTTCTAATACTTACATAGTAACTTTTTGCATCCTCTGGAGTCATTTAATGATAAGTGGAGCTCAGGAAGTTGGATTTTTTTGCCTATAAAGACAAATTTCACTACCCGCCATATGGTACATTTTGTAAATTATGGTCACAAATTAAGTAATACATTATATTAGTTGTAGATAGCTTTAATAGCCAATACTATTTTTTGCTTTATTTGCAGATTACTTTAACAATTAATTACATGTATATTTCAAGTGATGGCGAAATTTGTCAACAGGCCCTCCAAACCATTACTTTGTAGCATAATGACAATGTTCATCAGTGACTGTGTTTGTGAAAATTTTCAATCCTTATTATTGTCTTCAGTGGCAGATGCTTCCCTTAAAGAAGAAACATGGTTTTTGAAATTAATTTTAAAGAAGGCATTGTGCTCGAAATATTTAATAATTTTGCAGAATAACATTTTGTGTTTGAAAGTTGAACATAATACAATTAATTCTACAGACATAGTATCATCTTGTTTACTAGTTGTCTCAAACGTTCCTCCTCCCTCACTGTTCTTCAAAGATATTTCAAAATTTCCATTTAGCAAGTAATATCATCATTATCAGGAATAGTCACTGCAACATATCTCTTCATTCATAGAAGGCAACATATTGAATGTGAACTGACAAGAGTAACAGAATTATTAATTGGTTATGTAATTCCTGCCAGAGACATAATATATTTATTATTATTTCTCTAGAGGATTTGTCTCATAGTAATCATTCTGCAGGATATTTTTATTGTTGTGAATGGACAAAAAAGGTGTCCCGATATGAGAAAACCTGGTTAAGTGCTCCAAAATTGAAAATTGAGTTGAATGCTGTATTTAATTAAGCATAGTTTTTAGGTCTTTGCCCAATGTCATTTGACCCATCTAGTGCTGAGTAATGATTATTTATGCAAAATGAAGTCTGAACAGATGCAATTCAGTCGTAGCCATTTTTATCCACTTATCTTGCATTATTTACATGCTGAACAAAGCAAAGAAAGGTTTGTAAATTATCTTTTTTAAATCTTTAAATTGCAAGTTTGGTATTAAAAAAAGGAAATTCTTGATGCAATATTTTATTGACAAAATCTCGGTTGTGATAAGGTGGCAGTGTCACAACAATAGGAACCCATATTTCTAATTGATAATTCCCACAAATTGCCTGGTTAATTTTCTTGTATCGGGTAACAAATGGGTTTGTCACATTACTGAGTATTGTACCAATTAAGAAACTCACAAAAACAATGGTAATAATACTTTTAATTCACATGGCATGCGTAAGCAAGTGTCCTGAAACTGCGAGATTTGAGCTACTGCATACCAGAATCAATTAAGAAGATAACTAATCTCATTGGGTGACACTCAAAAATGTGACTAGGTTAGCAACATTACTTATTTCAATAATAATAGTTTATTTCATGAAGTCAACACTAGAAGCAGTTACAGTATTACAAGGTGGAGATGACTATGAAAGTTGTCACTTCGTTAATGTATATAGACAAATCTACATGTACATGAATAACGTAGGAAGGACACACAGACACTATACACAAAGAGAAACACAATACTGTAGGTCGTAATATATTTGCGGCTGCTTATTTTTGCAATAATAAAAACTTATAAGAAGGTTTAATTAAATACCATGGAAAGCCATAGATTGTTGCTATGACAATAAGACAACATGTTTATACAATGATTGTGTTCACAATGGTGTTGTGATAAATTATGAAATTACAGTAGTCAAGAATCAATTCACAATTGCAAGATCTGTTATCCAGCATTCATCGGAAGTGAACTGAAACAAAGTCCATATTCAATTCATTTACCAGGAACATCTACAAAACGTTACTACAAACCTCCCTAACTCCTAACATCACCTATAATTCTCTTATACCTGATCTCAGTGATCTGATGACTGACTTATTTTATGCACCTATACTATATCCCAATTTAGCTTGGGACAGAAGTGGAAGCAGCTGCGTGGAATTTGAAAAATATAGGTATGTCACAAAATGACGTAAATAATAATATTCATAGAATAATGCTGGCTGTGTTTTTCACTCTTAAAACAGTCTTGCTGTTGCTGATAAGCAGTACAATAGCTGCTGCAGTTAACTAGTCTTCATACAGCCCATCATTATGACAAGATCTTGCTCTATTTGCTTTTTAAAAGAAGAATTATCAGTTTAGGCGCTCGACCACATGTACTTATGTAGACTATGACATCATAAAACGTCATTGTGGTTATTTTTGGTATGCCATTGAGTTCATAGGGAAAACCCGGGTTTCAGCGTTCTTAAGAGCTAAGAGACCCAGGATTTCAAAGATTTTGATGGACTATGGCAACAAAAAACTTGTAAAAGTTTCATCCTAATCACACATTCCTATAAAAAGTTATTTCAGTTTTTCTTTGACCCAAACTCAACTAGGGTATAGTAAACATGTTCATCCTTTGCACTAACACAACCAGGTACATGTACCTCTCAGGTATATGCTAATGATGTAGCTGTACTAAATTCATCACTTCCTACACCAGTACATCTGCCACCTACATTACCCTCACAAGTACAAATAGCTTCCCAAATCCAGAGGTACATGTACATGAACCAGTCATACCATTACAGGTACATCTACCTGAATTTCAGAACATAGATGCTTTCTGAGTAAAGACAAAGATATAGCAGATGCAGTTTTTGCACTAACATGCTACGACTTACCTTCTCTAAAAAGGAAATGTTGACCTGCACTGTGAGGGGTGTAACTGGGACAAAACAGTATGATAAATGCAGAATAGATTATAGTAAGGCTCTTGCCTTCTGCCTCTACCTAGAGCAATGTAGGGACAAGATTAAAGCAGAGTGGCAGGCATGTGTAGAGGCTCTAGATGCTGCAGCTAGAAACATTAAAAGGAAGCACTAAAAGCCAATACTATACATGACAAAACACTGCTAGAATACTAGACTAAGTTATACATTGTATTACATGTCTATCATAGTAAATATGCATAACATGCATGATAATAAAACATAGTATAACATGTAAGTAATATAATGGTAACAGTATAGTTAATATCCAGTTACAATTCCTGCTTTTATAACTGCTGGTGTAACTCGATAGAAATGGTGAATGTACAGAAGCAGTCACTCTCATTCATAAATGTTTATTTCCTTTATTAGTTCGCCATGGCTCTTTGAATTGACAACAGTACTTCATTGAGCGCCATACATTCTCTATTGGGTTAAAATCAGGATTTTCAGGTGGCGTTTGCCACCATTTGATTCCTTTTGCTATTATAACTTTTTCTTGTATGCTTGGGATCATTGTCCATTTGCAATCTGTATGATCCTGGCCTTTGTTTTAAGGCCGACTCTATACGTTTCTGCTAATTTGCCTCTCTCAATAATTGGCAAGACTGTCGTCATGTTGCAAAGCAACCGAAGTACCTTTGTGCTCTCTTTATAGTTGAAATTGATACTACTACATTGAGACACTTAGCACCATTCTGTTTCTTACAATTCAGCAGTCAATTTATCATTCTCAAACCATTGCCTTGTCAATGGAAATGAGCTGCTCCTTTGCTATTATAGGTTTTACTGTGTTTCTTGGTATGTCAGAAACTGTTCTATGTAGGTCCTCTGTTTTTACTTGTGTGTTAAGTCCCACTCTGCTCACGTTGTCCCTTCCTTATTAAGCCTGCCTTTAATTTTAATAATGGAAAAACCTTGATTTTTCAGTACTACAATTCTTCCTTTAATTTTAAGTGATAATATAGGCATTACTGATGACTATTACATGTACAACTACAGTATACTACAAGTACAGTACATGTATTATTGCTTTTACAGTCACTGGACATGGTGAATGAATGTTACACTTTGCACTATATTATACTAATTTAACAAAAATTAATTGAAATCAGTCAAGGGAATAAAGCGGTTGTAATTCCTTAAAGTAACATGTATAAATGATTTCCTGTGCTTCACATGTTCGAGGACAAATTTAATGCAAGACTCTACTACATATGTATCATTGCAAAAAGCTACATGTACTCTTTAATAAAATGAGTACGTTAATAAGTACTAGATATTCACTAAATGTAACAATAGTACATTGTACATGTGATCATCTAACACACACTCACACTGTCATGCAATGTGCTACTAAACTGGTATACTACTGTTACTACAATTTTACTGGACTGTGTAACCACTACATGTACATGTACACACTATTCACATGCACTTTTTGCAGTGCTTAAAAGCACTTTTAAAATTAGATTATAAATGTTAGTACTTTGAAAGCTTTGCTTATTTGTGCTTAAATACAAGAACAAGTGCTGTCTGCAGACAACATAGACCAAGCTTTGCTTATTTGTGCTTCAGCACAAGCACAAGTGCTATCTGCAGACAACATATCTGCGAACATAGTTGTTGCCCACACTAATTGCTTGCGAGGCAAAATAATGAGTACACACTACGTCAATACAAGTAAAATAAGCAGCTTTAACATGAAAACAGAAAAAGTTTACAAAAACAAGATGCAGTAGGATTCTAAAGCAAAATTGTGAAACAGTAACAGAAACAAGGACAATTACGATTTCGAACAACCAATGAAAATACAAAAATAAAATCCTACTCTGGCTATGCAAATTCTATTCTACATTATCCTTCCTATATTATGATGTACAAATTTATACATAACCTTGCACTGTATAGAAGAATTTGCGTCATGACAGTAGGATTTTCATTTGATATTTTCATTGGTCGTTTGAAATCCTACTTGTCCTTGTTTCTGTTACTTTTTATAAATTTGCTCTAGAATCCTATTCTATCTTGTTATTTTTAAATTTTTTGTTCTTGTTTGTGTTGATCTTTTCATAATATATGTAATATTTCTTTATATGGTGGTGATTGCCTATTGTGGTGAATGCTAAAGAAATTCTATACTGATCAGTGTTTGGTGAAGCATGATGTAATAATAATCTTGACACAAATCCTTGTTCAAGAAACTGTCACAGTATCCATCTCTTCCTTGCAACCCTGTCCTATTGACCGTTGTTCCTGTTGCAAGTCCATGATCATTGTATGACATGAATTTTTTGTTGTTTGTGTTTTTAACATACAATGCATTGATCACACATTATAAAACAATGACATGCAAGACTAAATACCTATTTTTAGCTGGAACTAGAGGCCTTGAATTTCCAGTAAGTATTGAAGTTGATCCAAGCATAGCTAGTTAAAAAATTGCTCCCTTTTCCCAGTTCAGAGATCTGAGCATGCACAACCACACCCACATATGAAGCACATGCTTCTATAATTGACAAAATGGTGGATTGAGGTAAGCTGGGCTGGTGGTGATACAGAGAGGCAACTCTTTCTTATTTATGAAGTTATTTGAAAGCTAATTGTGGACCTGTGCATGAATAGTTGGAGTAGAATGGTGTACTAAGTATTATCCTTATAGCCTTCACCAAAGACCATGATACCCCTGCTTAATGATTGATAGGAGATGATGATGATGACTAAGATGAAAAAAGCTAGCCGAAGAAAACAGCCGGTTCGCCCATTTTTGACTTTCCTCTCTTAGTCAACATTTAGAGCCACGCTTGTGGTAAAAATGGAGTCCACTGGTTGAGATAAGGTCCTCTAAGAAGTCTGGTGAGCATAGGAGCTTGTTTTCCTGTTATAACAAGCCTGCAAAAGTTGTGGTAGCCATATTGTTTTGGGGTAAAATCTACTTAGTAACACTACCGTGTTACTAATTAATACTTACTTGTATGACCACAACTTTTATGGCTTCTTAATTTTTGAAATTGAATTCGAACCTGTTTTCGTTTGATCCCATATTGATCTTTAACGATACCTGTTCATGTAGCTACATAAATATCATTATTACCTGCAACTAGTCTCTGCGAACAAGAGCTCATGAAAAATCATCAATTGACTCTGCAGTCAGTGACAGAGGACTAGATGGAACTTGAACCTGGATATCTCTTCAAACAGATTAGTCAAATCTTTTATCTCAATAATATATGATCATAATTGGATTCTTAAATTCAACATTATAATGAAAAATATCAACCTGTGAGTGCTCTGTTAGGGAACCGTTGTTTCTAAATGTTACATAGTAACTTATTCCTGTGGAGAAATTTTACAGTAAATGGAGCTCAGGAAGTTGGGTTTTTTATGCTATAAAAACCAATTTTTCTATGTGTTATAAGGTACAGTTTGTCAATTATGGTCACATATTGTGAATCTACCACACCTTCAATGTATCATCAACTGCAATGGCATTTGTAATGAGAGAGGAGATGAAAGTGTAGTGACTGAGATAAAAAGGTAAATTGAGGTCTCGTGGGAATCAACGAAAAAATGTATAAGTGAAAAACTTCCTCTTAAAACGGAAGAATGCACACACTTAAATACACACGGATCAATTGCATCGTCATACATCACTTACACACATTGCATAATATTACATAACACGAGAAAGGAATCTTAATCAACAATGCATACATTATAAAACCTACATATGTACAGAAAAAAAAATTAGAAAAAATGATAATATTAACACAATTCATACTTAGGAAATAATTATAGAGGGCATACATAAACAGTTATAACACCCCGCCTCCTTTAAGTTTATTATACGAAAGGGCCATGATCCCTATGGGTCCTGGTACGAGTTGATCGACGAATCGGAGGAAGAGGAGGTACTGTGGGAGGAGCGACTGGAGGAGGCGCTGAAGGGGTTAAAGGAAAGTCATCGAAAGCATCATTCTCATCTATTGAACCATCCCTTTAACTATAAGCGTCATCAGAATAGTGTTTCCTCAGTTCATCAGTATGACGTTTCAATGTGATACCATCAGTGGTTTCCACGTGGCATGATAATGGTCACATGACGTTATGTACAACCACAGGAATCACCAAAGGATGTCCTGAAAAATTTCTAGCAAACAGCTTCTCACCCATTTGAAATGACAGGACTCTTTTCTTGTCATTCTGTTTTGATTGTGAAGTATAAGGATGAGCAGAATCTAAAACTGAACGTAGACGACATCCCATCAACATTTCAGCTGGTGATGTACCAGTATTGGTTTGTGGTGTAATTCTGTACTGAAAAAGAAATCAAGCCAGTTTATCATGAGGGTACCATTCATCTTCTTCATTGCATATTTAAAAGTTTGTACTGCCATCTGTGCCTTGCCATTTGATCGCGGATGATAAGGAGCACTTAACGACTACCTCAACACATAGCAGACTGCCTCATTATGCCCACAAATATTCTAACATCTTTTGAAGAGGGTGGATTTTCAATGACCATTCTAGAACATGCATGGCACTCAGGTCCTCCTGATAAATGCCATGAAATGCTAATTAATAGAAACTGCAAAGAAGCAACACATGACCAAAGAAAGAATTAAGGAACAAATTGACTTGGTATTTTCCTTACAGAAGGAAAAATATCCAAAATGTGTGTCTGCATTAATTCCTAAAGGTACTGAAATCGATAATAAAAAGGTGACAATTGACAAGGAAATAAATGAAAACATACTAACTATACTTGAAGTGATACGAAAAACACCACTTTTACTAACACAAAAGGCTGAAACAGCAATGAGCCTTAGAAAAAGTTTCACAGGTGTAACTGCTACAACCGAATAGGAGCACAATTTACTAAACTTTGTGAAATCGGATTGACAACCTTATTAGGCAAATTGTAGAAACAAGTGAAACACAAGAGTCACAATCTCAAAACACCTGCTCCTTCTAAAGTTACAAAACAGAGTTTCAAGCGAGTTGAAGAGGAAAATAGGTAGTCACTGAATGTTTCAAGAAGTGCATTTTGTGGATGCAAGAAACTGGCAACAGTATTATAGATGGAGTGCAGTACTTGGAATTGCCACGATCATTAGCTACAAAAGAGAAAGTTCCACAAACGGGGCAAAGAAGCAGCATCACTAAATTTTACGAAAACAAATATAAGAAGGCTTTTGCTCGAGAACTCCCAATTGGTTTGCTACCAGAGTCTGTCATGATGGTGGGTATGTTTCTTTTTAATGCCACTCCAATTAAAATTCATAAAAAATAAAGGAATATGTAGCTTACCTAATTCTAAGGTTCTTGGGTTGGTATATACACATTGGTGTTGCTGAGCTACATGTCATGTATATGACAGTCCTAGTAGATTAACAAATCACCCCAAAGATATTAAAAGAGGAGAGATTTACCGGTTGATCCTAGCCACAAACATATTGTATTCCAAGGTGAATTGCAGATACCTAACAAATGGAGAGATGTAATTGCATGCCGTTTATGTAAACAAACATTAGTGAACAATATGGAAACAAGTACCTTGTAACTAGAGAGATGGTGTGGCAGAGAGAGCGGTAAGATGGTGCGGCATTACAGCAGGAATGCGGTGTGGCAATGACAGCAGAGTAATGGAGTGGCAGCGACAGCAGGGAGAGTGTGCCGGAGAAAGCAGAGTCGGTGTGGCAGTAAAAGCAGGTAGTTGTTGTGGCACCTTGACAGTGGAGATGGTGAGGCTGTGGGAGCAGTGAGATGGAGTGGCAGTGAGACTTAGCAGATAACACTAGATCCCAGCTGCAGCTGGGATCTAGTGCTGCAGTGAGAACAGGAGGTTTGTGTGGCAGTATAAGCAGATAGATTGAGTGCAGTGAGAGAAGGGAGTTGGTGTAGCTGCAACAGCAGAAAGTTCTTGAGGAAATGAGAGCAGGGAGCCGGTGTTCCAGTGAGAGAAAGGAGATTGTGAGGCACTGAGAACCAGGAGTTGGTGAAAGCAGGGACTTGGTGAGTCAGTAATTGCAAGGAGTAGGTGTGGCAGTGAAAGCACAGATAGTGAGGCACTGAGAGCAAGTAGTTGGTGTGGCAGTAAGAGCACGGAGAAAGTGAGGCAGTGGAATCAGGAAGATGGTGTGGCATGAGAGCAGGGATACGGTGTGGCAGTGCACATTTAGTAACTAATATGTGTGGTCAAAGTGACGATGGAGCTTCGAATATGACAGGAGTAACGTCTGTCTGTAGAGCAATTGTAAATGACCAAGCACCTTTTGCTCTTCATTTTCACTGTGCGGCCCATCAACTAATCTTGGCCATTATTTCAGCTTGTTCGATTAAAGCTTTTGAAATTGCTGAGTCATTTCAGGAGCAATAGCAAAGTTTTTCAGTTTCTCACTTAGAAGACAGAAGCTATTAGACAAAGCCATTGACTTAAACAAGGCAATCATGTCATCAAGGGCAAAAAAGCTTAAAGATGTCTGCAGAACGGGAATGTATTGAGTCTTATTCTGTTTTGATTAAATCTCAGTTTTGATAAGGTGCCACTGTCACAACTTAGGCAAGCCATATCTCTAATTGATAATTCCCCTAGATAGCCTGGTTTTCTCATATTAGGTGACAGATGTGGCCTGTAAAACTTACAGTTCCCGAATTTTTTTAAGACTTTTCCAGATAACAATCATACTGCCAATCGCTTCTGGTGACTGAGAGGAGCTTTTGTCAACTTAAGGTCATTAAAGGGTCAGTGAGGTCTACTATGACAGAAAAAAGTATCTTGTTCAGCGATAATGAAGATAAATGGTAGCATGTGCAGTAAACTTAAGGTTCCTTCTAAAATGAAACAAGTCATTAACTCCTTCCACAGACTACAACACCAAAGAATTGCTATGTCTCTTATGTTATCTGATTTATCATTACACAATCGCTGAAGAAGGGCTATTCTGTGCAGATAAATGGATGTGGCAAAAAATTTTCGGCGCAATTCGCAAATCAAAAGAACTCATGGTGTGTCATTTAAGTGCACTTAATGCACCTGAACCCCACTTCCTTTTTTCCTGGATCTGCCACTGATATGTGTTCCTCAGATAAAAACATTTTTGACTTAATATGTAGTATATTCTTGACGCAATTGTCTATTCAGGTTATACTATTTGGAAACATATTTTTATTTATTGCAATACAGTCCATAGTTTTCTTTCACTATGCAGTCCAGCTTTATTGTTGCAACATAATTATTGCCTTGGCTTTATAGTTAGTATTGAAAATTTAATGTTGGATTTCAGAATGTCGTATTGCTTTCATAGATTATGAATGACGGCACGGTGCATGGTCATGTATGTAATCAGTGTGTCCATAGTAATGGCTATTAGGTAATACTTATTTCTTATCTCATGGACTTTGATAATAATGTAAATTTTTTTCTTAGGAGGATCAATAGAAGCTAAAGCAGTGGAGCATTTATGTCTTGTGAAACACTACACTAAGCATTGCTTATGTATTTTCATTTAGGCTTTACAGATGTATTTTTCAATTACATTTACATTATTTTGTTTTTACATCTATTATTGCAACATATAACAGAAGCTAAAAAAGGTATTTTTGTTGCTCCTCGTGGCCTTGGCCTATTGACCCTACACCTGCCTTTGCAAGCTCTTAGGAGGTTGTGATTATTATTATTATTGTTATTATTATCAAAATTTTACAGACCACTAAGAAAGCAGAGAGAGAGAGAAAAGACGAGAGGAACAGAAAAAGAGATAGATATGAAGGGATACAGTTAACTTTTAACTTCACCCAGAAAGGAAAAGAAAGTACATAAGATAAAAGAAACATCAAGAGAAAGTTGGGAGAGTAGGAGACAAAGAGAAATTAGAACTTGGACACAGATAATAAAATGTACACTGATTATAAGAATTAAAATACTTATTAATGTGATTTGTCGTATGCACAATTAACATTTTTTTGATTGAGGAGAGTGACTGATTAAGATGTACTTCAGGTAATGCGTTCTATAAACAAGAAAATGGAAAAATGAGTGGTGCAGTAGAGAATAGGAAGGAAGTGAGTGCTGTAGCTTAGACTTCACTGAAGAACGGGTAGAGATTGAGTGGTTACAAAATGAGAAATAATCCAAGATGTTGAAATGGGAGGAGAGGTTTTTAAGTGAGGAGAGAGAGAACATGATGTCATTTAACTCTAATCTGTACATCAAAGGCAGTAGATTCAATGAAATCAATCTAGATCTATAGTCAGATGACTTGTCGTTGAGCTTAAACTTTGTTGTTCTCTTTGGACTCCTTCAAGAATACTACTATAGAATACAAAAATAGTACTTTGTATATAATAGTAAAGACTTACATTTTGGCAATTTGCAGCCCTCAATTAAGCAATAATGAGCTGCATTTGCTGGTGCAGAAAAAGGCAGTGCTGGGCCACCAACCTCCAATTACAGCAGCATTTGTCACACTGCAACACCATGACTTTGTTCAATATACAGGCAAATGGGTACATCACATCCACTGGTGCCACAAAAGCTTTGTTAAGATTGTAACGAAAGGTATCTCAATGATATAAGGACTTTTGTAGGAAAAATGGTATTCTCCCTGTTGTGATATTAAATTCTGAGCAAACACCTTCAGCATTTGTTTCTGTTGGGAAAAAAACAATAACAGGTAAGGGCTCCAATCATGCCAGGTAAGTCTTTGAGTGACGAAAGGAACATAAATCCTAATGTCAGTCACCCTTGCAGAAGAGTTTTTACTTTTTCAGATAACTTTTGGAGACAAGACAACTGCTAGTCTTCCTCTGAGATTAACTTTCCCTCCTATATTCTGTGTTACACAAAACATCAAGCACTGGTTAAATAAAAAGGAGAGCATCAAACTGTTAGAGCATGTTGTTGGTCCATATTGTGTGCGGAAACGAGATGAATTCAAGTTATCAAAATCACAACCAGCTTTAATAATCTGAGATGATTTTAAGAGTCGAATTACTGAAAATGTCAAGCAGAAGCTGCAGTCTCTTGACATTGACTTGGTACCTGTACCAGCAAACATGACCCACTTCTTCAACCTTAGTCTCACATGCAATAAATTAGTCAGCCAATAAGTTATTGAAGTACACTTTAACCCTTGTATGCCCAATGGCTGATAGCTATGTTCAACCACTTCACTTCTGAAAAGGGAAAAACAGCAATTTTTAAACGATGGAAAAGATCAGGCATTTCAGGAGTTCTCACAAAAAAGATTTGTTTTTTCTCGTATTGATCCTTTCATAGAATTTGATACACTAAGAAACAAGTGTATAGATTAGGGAACCATGTTCTTTAATCCTTAAAAAATTAAATGAGTTACGAGTTAAAATTAGTAATGCCAAATCTGTTTTCATAGAGAAAGATAAATTTAAGTACACACAATCAGAGATTGATTTAAGGTTCTACAACTCAAAGTTAAAAGATTAATATTAAAATGTGGATTGATTTACTATTTCATAAAAACTGATATTTAATAATACCAGAGTATTCCAAAGTATCATTTAATATAGTATCATAGCCATAATTGTAGGCATTGTGGCTACAGCTGGACAGCAGGTGTGAGGTTTCGCTGGTTAAAGAATTATAAAGTGACTGCAAAATGAATACATAGTGTATTGAAGTGATTGTTACATCTTGTTGTGAAAAGGTGAAGTTTTATTGTGATGGCTGCTTATTGAAAGTTCTACGAAACAATTATTGAAGTTTATCTCCTTACGCTGATAAAACCCTAAGGGTGGGAGTCAGCTGAGCAACTTTGTCACCAGCATAGGCGACTGCAGATATTTGCATTCAACCAGGCTCATTAATTATTCATATCAATTGGGGGTGTGGTCAATTAATTAAATGACTAAAAACTTACTGTCACAAGCCACTGAAGCCAGTTACCACACTAAAATAACTGTAAAGATGAGCTGATACTTATATAAACAGCTGTGGGTATTAAAAATGAATCTGAGTGTCCTAATCATAACGAAACACCTTTTGGGTGTGGTTTTGATTAAAAAATACCAGGGCAAAGGCCGGGCTTGCCCGTGCCTGCAGGCACCTATGGTTGCCAGTAGCTTTTGACGTGTTTGTGCAACATGTTGCATTAATTGGAGAGTCCTCTACTTCATGCAAAATGTTGCCCAAAAACATGAAAGGTTTAAGCACAAGTTGCACGTAATAACACTGCATAGTGGATGCCCACCTTATCTTTTGTAGCTTGAAGTAGTAATTCATACGACAATGAACTCCTTGTCTTGAAGGTAAGAGGATAATTTAAACTGAAGCATAGCTGCAATAGTAAGAAACAGTCTGCCAAAATTTTTTTCTTTCTGCTAGTCCCTTGCAAGAATTCGTGCACCACAATCAAGATTGTTACTTGACTAAAAGTCTGTAAAATAAAACATTGCCTTTCATATTATTATTCTGTTGATGCTACATTCAATTGTCAGAAATTGCATCATCGAAGTTACTTAAAAGGACAACGAACAAATTAGAATCTGCATCAGAAATGGCACTTATTATTACAGAACAGGTTTATCTCTTCCAGAGTACAAGAAGTTAAAGTAGCTGTCTTGATACAACACATTTATTTTATGTAAACTAGAACACTTCCTCAAGAAGAGAAAAGACAGCTCCAATATATATAGTTGCCTTCACTTAACACCTTATAGCAGTAGCAGGTTGCTATAAGTCAAAGTTTAGGTTCAGAAACTTTCTTTCGATCAAAACAGAAAGAAAAGTGGACAGATATAGCCAAAACAAAATGGCATGTAAGATGAAATTCATGGAAATGAATGTATAAAAGGAAACAATTCATTAATGATGACCAAACAATAATAATAGCCAATAGCATAAGGCCAAACCTTAGATGTTGTTAGTCAAGAACAGAGTCCAATCCATATGAGCAACATCGCCTGTATTAAGAATACCTTGATCTAAGATTCTGGATTCTTATTTAGGTCAGGAAAATGCAATTCAGTGACATGGGTAGACGCTGTACAGTAATTACACGTTTAGAGAAAGATGAAGATGGCAAAAATCAGATCCCATGAAAATGAACTATACCTCACCACAACCATTACATAAGCAAATCTTTTCCATTGAATTAAGTTAATTGTAGCATGAAATAACACAGGATTAACATTTTTAGATCCTAGGCAATAAATGATCTCTGTAGTAAGCCACCAGATGTAGACATTAGACAGTGGCATTAAAGTTGTTAAGAGGCAGCAGGGCTTGTAGACTTAAAATGTGAAGGAATGACGTCTCGGAAAATACAAAAGAATTGCACCTTTGAAGAATTTTTTATTTGACAGTCTTGTATCAACAGATTTTTTCAAGGTTTGTTTCCTCAACTTATTTTAATTATAAATAGCATCAATAAGAATTAATGTAATAGCCTTGTGTCAAATCTTTCAGTCCTAAGCAATAAAACGGCTGTAAAATCATGCAATACTTTGAAAAAGTACCTTTTCCTTTGTCTAACTACTGAAGTTCACAAAAGCTGTTCCAAATAACTTTCTGGTAATTGTCAATTCAAAAGTTAGAAAGTGTGCTTACATTCTCCTTAAACCTTTTCTTAGTCTTAACTGACTATCTGCACTTTATATCAGTAAGTTATTTATTTATGCTATATATTGTCAAACCTTAATTGTTTCATAACACTAACTGGAACCTCATTAACATCAGGCACAAATTGGCTAACACAAGTAAATAAAAAACATTTAAAATGGAAAAGTAGTAGGATTAAATTGGAAAAAAGTAAAGAAACAAGAGGATACTTGCAAACTGGTGATGTAAAAAATCCTACACCACTGCATAAAGAATATTAATCAAAAGCCCACACTAAGTACCTGAGATACTGAACTATAATTATACATGAAGCTATGTCTTTCTTGCAGTGGTGTAGGATTTCTTACATCACCAGTTGCA
>NW_003546266.1:414852-446921 GCF_000090795.2 Amphimedon queenslandica | reverse complement strand
AGTGCCTCAGTACTTCAATCATAATACCGTATGGCTGGTAATTGTAGAGGGGTGCTAAGTTTTTAGTGATTGGTGTGTTTTAATTTGAGCATACCGCCATACACATAATGGTACAAAATGGCTGTCTTTATTTTGGCCAATAGCTTTCCCAACCTGAACTTGCAAAAGATTACTAGCTATTTAGTATGCCTTTATCAACCTCCATTCTAATAGTCTGGCCCCGCCTCTTCGTCACGCGGGGGATTCTGTAGCAGTGTCACCAGACTCTTCTGCGCCACCCCCCACGCGACGAAGAGGCGGGGCCAGACTACCATTCTTAGTGCTTTCTATCATACCCAATGGCAACAAGACCTTCTATTGGTCCCCTTGCTGGCAACCCTTCAACAATGGTATATCCTCCTTACACATTCATGCATATATTCCTTGGTATAATCATGAAATAAAATTAGAGTTACCTCGTTTGGTAGTTTACAGGAGAGGTAGTGTCTGAATGAGTAGGAGTCCTCCACGAAAGGATTGTAGAGGTTTGGTTGAGCCTGGCTAACGCTTCCATGTCTGGCTGGATAAAATGTATCACTCTTGGAGCTACTATTCCTTACGACAGCAGGAAGAAAGGAGCAGAAAAGAGTAGGAAAAAACCTACTCTCATCCTATAAAAACAGCTGAAGTTAAATTCATAATAAATTGAGTAAACAAAGAGTTAATTTTATGATGTTATGTAGGCGTGGTGTAAAGTGCAGTAATTAAAAATGGCGGATTTTCTGTCCAGCCTGACTAAGCAAATACTACTCAGAAATCTAAAGTTTTAAAGCTAAAACTCATCCTAGAAATTTTGTGGTACGTATCATAGTTTATAAAATGTTGTGACATGTTTATACATTGTAGAAGAAGACCTAGTGGTATAGAAATTGCTGAAGAGGCTAATTGTATTAATTGTAATGGAAATCTTTTACTTGAAGTGAGTAAGATTCCTGCAGATGTACAGCTAAAGGTAAGATTAGTTTTTACTTTTTTTAGAATTTTTGAAGTGTGTCAAGTTATGGTTTTGTTTGTTTATGATTTTTTCATTTTGTAACGTGTACCTGGGAGCCTGAATTACATTCAAACAATGTTTAGACATTGTGCCTGAATATTTGATCTGCCATTTTATGATGGTTTTCCACAGGATATTGGCGTAGTCCTTGTGCATCCTCAGGCTCTTGTCCCAGTACTTTAGTACAGGGTATTTAGCCAAAAAATCACAAAGAAGGAATTCTCTATTTTTACAATTTTTCCCAATGCATGTACATGTTTTTATATTGTGTAGAAAGTTTGAGCTTATTCCGATCAAATTTGGTTTTTTTACAAATTTTTAAAGTTGCTCAAAAATTGTGCCAAATTAAGTGTCCTTTTATTTTTAGGTGGTCCTCTTAGTATCAGTGGAGAGGTAGCTCATGCCATCAATCTCAGTGGACTGAGGGAAGTGTGTATTAGGAGAGTGGATAAAGATGAAGTGACACTTGATTTGGTTGAATTCATATTTTAAGTGAGTTATGAGTATGAACTCTAGCAGTGCATGTACAAGCATGTGTGATACAATGATACTATAATGAGTCAATGAGTCAATATTTGAAAAATTATAAATGAGAATATATATACAGTATCTTTATAAATTTAAATTTATAGCAATTATTATATTTAATATAATCAATTAATGCATTCTTAAAAATTGGTATACTGAAACCTAAATGAATTAATAAGTTTTAATATTCTACAGGCGATAGCAAACAGTGTACAGTATACATGTACATGTATAGTATCAGCATGGAGTACATGTACATTTATGTTTATTGCATTTACATGTTGTAATAGTAGAAACAAAAGGACAGGCATTTAATTTTTGTGTACCATTTAAGAACATTCTAGATTATTCTTTTTCATTTACTGGACTATTCCTTTGTTGTGTGGACTATTCTTTTTGTTTACTGGAACATTCTGGGCTAGAATGTTCCAGATTTGTACCTTGCTATTAATATGTGTGATTTTTGTAAATAGTGGGTTCCTTGCTTGGTAAAAACATAATATTAAACCACTTACTTCTGGTGAACACTGTTACACATGTAATTGTTGCTACATGTACAGTGTGCAAGTGTAATATTTATTGGTTCAATTGTATGTACATGTATGACTATAATATACATGTGGAGGTTTACCAATTCACTGGTATATACTGTACATGTATTCTCTTAACTCTTATTGACTCACAGATTGATAAAGGAATGTACATATCAAGGAAGCTATTGTTTGCTGGTATGCTGTTGAGAGTCAGTGGATTGTGGACTAAAGGGGAAACTGTCAAGAGTGGAGTGCATGGTGACTGGCTCTACCAGTGTGCATGAGAGGTTCATTAATAATTATGATTATTTTTGTGTGTATGTACATATGTATATTACACTCTGTTACTTTTGTAGACCTGTTTGATGCATGACATTATAATTCATTGACATTATTATTTTGCATGTACATGTACAGTACCGCTCAGCTATAAGTTTTCGTTTACACGCGTGATCTCCAGCTTTACCCGCGTGTGGCGCTCGTGAATTTTTTCTATGCACGTAGGCATGCGCTTGCTGCACGTGGGCGATCGCTGCACGTGCAGTGAGCGTGCACGTGCAAACGCACGTGCACGTGCACGGGTGTCAAAAAGTGGGTGGCCTGTAACTACCTACTATACTACTACTGGAGGAGCGGGACAAAGAATGGGAAGAGTTTCTGTCGAAACGAGAAGAAGAATAGTTCTTTTAAGAACTCATGGATATTCTCTTCAGTCAATTCAAGAGAGACTCGATCAAGAAGACATTATTATTTCTAAGACTGGAATCCAAAAGATCCTCAGGAAGTTTAAGGCTAGCGGTACCGTTGGTGACTTGTCAAAGAAGCGATCAAAGCTTCTTAATGAAGATCAGTTGGCGTTTATTGACGAGAGCTTGAAGAAGAACGATGAGATCACTGCCAGGATTCTGAGGGATGATCTTCTTAAGGAATGGCCAAGCCTCGCGGTGTCTATCAGTACAATTAAAAGAGCAAGATACCAACTGGGCTGGAGAGCTACTCGCCCTAAGTACTGTCAGCTGGTGAGAGAGGCCAATAAGACAAAGAGATTAGACTGGTGCAAGGACAGATTGATGGAAAATGAGCAATTTGACAATGTCATTTTTACTGATGAATGCTCAGTGCAGCTGGACAGTCATGGCCGCCTATGCTTTCGTAAGCAGAAAGAAGCCAGGAAGATGAAACCAAAGCCTAAGCATCCCATCAAAGTTCATATATGGGGCGGCATATCGAAGAGAGGTACTACAGAATTGGTAATATTCAAAGGGATAATGAAAGCTGAGCATTATTGTACTATTCTACAGGATGGCTTGCTTCCTTTCATCAGCAGCCACTTTCCTGATGGTGATTATCGTTTCCAACAAGATAATGATCCCAAGCATACTAGCCGCCTTGTGAAATCATACCTTGAGGATCATTCTATCAATTGGTGGAAAACGCCAGCAGAAAGTCCAGATTTGAATCCTATAGAAAATGTGTGGGGGTCGTTAAAATACTTTCTCCGCACCCACCATAAGCCAAAAAATTTGGACTCCCTTGTTAGTGGTATAGCTACATTTTGGAAAACTTTGACACCAACTGTATGCTCGAAATACATTGACCACCTGCAGAAAGTTATGCCAAAAGTAATAGAAGTAAATGGGGAAGCTTCTGGTTATTAAGTGCTATACCTAAAAAGTAGTGATTGATCCCGGCAGATGTGTGGATCTCAATGGAAATGCTAATCAAAACTGTTGATTGATCCCATTTGTAGAGTGGAACTCATGAAGTGATTGTCTTAAAAAAACAGGTAATGAGTGTGTAGTGTGCTTGTTGATCATTTAATATTGTTTTATCAAAAGGGATAACAATCTTGTTCAGAGCTATGAAATGGGTGTTACTTCAGCTGACCAATGAGATTGTGCTGCGTGAGAGCTACGTATAAAGTAAGTATATTCTAGCACATGTTATTTCTGTAAATTTTAGAAAAATGGCTGAAAATAATGAAGAGATTATTGAAGTCCATGTTGAAGGTATGCATGCCAAAATTGTTTCAGTTTTTACTGTTACATGCTATGAAGATAGTTTGGTAGAAGATGTGAAAGGTATAAAATATATACATGTATTATACATTAATTGTACATGTATTTGTGTATATTTAGAGAAGACTGAAAGTATGGCAAAGTACAGGCAGTTACAGCATTGTATTGATTTGTATAGAGAAAAAATTGGATAGAAATTTTACAAAAAAAGGTACATAATACATTTAAATGTACATTTACTAATTTTGCTCACAGAAGATGTAATGAGGAAAAGGCGTAAGTATGACACAAATTACCTGAAGCTTTACACGCTATAGCATGGAGACTATTAGAGCCTGCAGACTCTGACAAGGCTCATCAGGAGGATCAGTCTGCTCATCAGGAGACTGAAGAGCAGACTGATCCTCCTGAAGAGGAAGTAGTAGAGAAGAGATCAGGTACATGTGTTTAATTTTAAAATGTCTTAATGCATTTTCTTTTAGTGTGGGACAGGTTAGGGGAGAGGCCACAGCCAAGATGGCGACGACGCCAAAAGAGAAATAAATCTGTTTGTTAAATTTATTTTAATGAGTTACTACCGTTATTGTCTTCCTTTAGAAGGGACAGTCCAAGGCCACCAATGGTACATGTACTTACAATATAAAGTGTAAATATGTTATTGTAAATAACAAATATTAATGTATTAATTTTGAAAATTTGTGGGAGTGGTGAGGGTATGGTTAATGGGAGGGGTGAGGTGGTACTACCAAAGAAAGAAAATAAGATATCTTTATGATGTGCAAAGGAGATACTTTAGTGGAAGATGTAAGAGGCATAATTGTACATCCATCTGTATTATATTTCACAAGGACTGTGTACTGTATTCTAACAATATTTGTGTTGGAGGAAAATTGTAACAGAAGACAACTTCTTTTGTCAAGGGGGGGTTCCATGGAACTCCCTGTCTGTAGGCTGATACAATTACATTATGTTTTATAAAGTTTTATCTTTATTTTTCATCAAATCACATAACAACAAACTAAATCTTCTTTTTCCTGATAATTCCCCTCGATCCAGCATCTATCGCTCGTGTGCATTGTCTCCAAGCAGTATTCAGGTCCTCCCCCACTTGAGCTGGATACATGTAAAACGTACATGTTTTCACATATGTTATGATGTCTTGGTTTATAGCATCCTTACCCCTCGTTCCACTGACATTTTGTCTTGCCCACTCATCCTCATCAATTAGCTGAGAAATCAGGTTTTTAGAGAAGTTTGGTCGTGAAGAGCTGTTCCTTTTGATATAAGAAAGGTCTAATTGTGGTATTAGTGGAGGAAGGGCAGGAGGAGTTTGTTGCTGAGGAGTCTGGAAATTTGTAGTAGTTATAAATGGGTTGTGGAATGGGTTCGTGGATGGAGGATTTGTGGGAGTTTCAAACGGGTTCGTTGATGGAGGATTTGTGGGAGTTTTGAACGGGTTTGTTGATGGAAAATTCTCAAGAGTTTCCAATGAGTACTTTGATGGCCCATTAGTTGGAGTGCTGAATGGATTGCACGAGGTCAAATCATCCTTTACGATTGGAGGAGGGAGGGGAGGAATATCGTCATCATCATCACCACCATCAGTATATGTGTATCCATATTTAAAAAGGAATTTCTCCATTTTTTTAACTTTTCTTTCGATTCTTTCATTGCTAATTATGCATGAACATTTTTCCTATAAGAAACATGCAAAATTTTATTTAACTATTGATTATATTTTCCAATACCTTCGGAAGAAAATGATAATTGTCAATGATGTCGTGAGTTTTTGACGAAGGTGGTGGCGTGTTGTAGCTTGAATTCTACATAAATCAAGATACCAGTGAACGTGTTATGGAAGGTACATGCAGGAGGACATACAGAAAATGAAGTATTTGATGAAGAATCAGAATTAATTATAGTAACATCATGATCATCCTATATACATGTGTGTATAGACAATAAATGAAACAGGCTATGTGATAAAGAAGCTACAGCACAACTTACAGTATTACTGGTGAAAGATGGTTTGCTTGATTTCACAACGTCAATGATAGTAAATTCGTCCTGTATATACAAATGAAGGTACATACACATGTGAACTATACAGCTTACATTCAAAACTCTCTTCTTCTTAGCCCCTTTCTCATTAGATTTCCCAGCAGTATCAGTAACTTCATCCTGTATACAAATGAAGGTACATACACATGTGAACTATACAGCTTACATTCAAAACTCTCTTCTTCTTAGCCCCTTTCTCATTAGATTTTCCAGCAGTATCAGTAACTTCATCCTGTATACAAATGAAGGTACATACACATGTGAACTATACAGCTTACATTCAAAACTCTCTTCTTCTTAGCCCCTTTCTCATTAGATTTCCAAGCAGTATCAGTAACTTCATCCTGTATACAAATGAAGGTACATACACATGTGAACTATACAGCTTACATTCAAAACTCTCTTCTTCTTAGCCCCTTTCTCATTAGATTTCCAAGCAGTATCAGTAACTTCATCCTGTATACAAATGAAGGTACATACACATGTGAACTATACAGCTTACATTCAAAACTCTCTTCTTCTTAGCCCCTTTCTCATTAGATTTCCAAGCAGTATCAGTAACTTCATCCTGTATACAAATGAAGGTACATACACATGTGAACTATACAGCTTACATTCAAAACTCTCTTCTTCTTAGCCCCTTTCTCATTAGATTTCCAAGCAGTATCAGTAACTTCATCCTGTATACAAATGAAGGTACATACACATGTGAACTATACAGCTTACATTCAAAACTCTCTTCTTCTTAGCCCCTTTCTCATTAGATTTTCCAGCAGTATCAGTAACTTCATCCTGTATACAAATGAAGGTACATACACATGTGAACTATACAGCTTACATTCAAAACTCTCTTCTTCTTAGCCCCTTTCTCATTAGATTTTCCAGCAGTATCAGTAACTTCATCCTGTATACAAATGAAGGTACATACACACAAAGACCCGATACCAAGCTTACATCATTGTCCAAATATATTTGTTCTTTCATCATCATATCCTTTTCACTTCCTAATAAAACCATGATAACAAGAAACTGAAAGTCACATACTCACCTTTGTCGACTACAATGCAGGCATACTTCTTGTAAATGATTTCTTCATTTATTTCAATGGAACCTCCTCCTAATGCCTCCTCTGGTACCACGACGAGACCATTGTCTACTTTAAACTCCAGGAGGTAATATTTCTTTGAGCTGTTCGTTACAGTCCTCGTGGTCATACTGGCACTACAATTGTCGCAATGTCGCTACCACAGATGTTTAACAATCTGAATCAATCTCGCTTGGCAACTTTTCAGACTTAGTCTTAGCACAGCAACAGTGAGCAACCTCAGCTACTTATATAGGCAGCTAGCTGAAATACTTTTCACGTGGCAGTGAAGTGAGCATGTGTGGTACAGTATACTTACTTTATGAAATGCATACATGTATCCTTAGACATATCAAAAAATATATTAACACATTAAAATAATATGACATGCATGTATAAAGACCATGCCACTTTTACGTGTACTCTGCACTAGACTACACTTGTGCACCACAGAAAGTGATAAGCTACACGATTTACATGATAAATACACGATCCAGGCGCTACCTTGCACTAGTGTGCCTTGCGTGCATAGACTAGCTGCACCCGTGTCGTGTACACGTTAAGTAAACTTATAGCTGAGCGGTACTGTAGCCTACTAAACTAATACATGTACGGTAAACTAAGAATATTTGCTAAGTTTCAGTAAACTGTGTACAGTCACAGTTTCAGTGGATAACAACTTTTCAAACACAAAATAAAACTATTCTACCAAAACCAAAACTAATGCTAAAACTGTCACTAAATACTATTTCACTTTTTAGATTTCATACGTGTATTATTATGTGTAGCGAGCTACATATGGCTGATAATTAAAGTAAATAGATGAACATGTATTTGTTTATTTTATGATAGATACTTTTATAGTACATCCAAAAGAAAAGTCTTCGCAAGCCATTGTATGTACACATTGTTTGATATAGTGCTTCTAGTATAGTAATCAAGAAACATAACATTCTACATGTACAATACTACTGTTATTATTATTATCATTGTTATATAAATTAGGTCAGGTTCGAATAGATAATCATTAATACTATTATAATAATAATAGCACTATTATTATTAATAGATACATGTGCATGTATATACAAAGATACAATTACTCAATTTTAAAATATCAAAATCTTTTCAAAATTAATGATAAGCTTAAAGGGTAACTGAAATGATTTTTTGAGGTATTTATTTTATTGGCTTAATATGATTGCTTGGACTTTTTAATGAAGTGTGACAACTGCCATTGTTCAAAAAAATTATTCACTGAGATATGAGCTTTCAAAAATGCCTTTCTTGCTTCCTGCAATATTACTTCCTGTCTGTGAGCTTGGCTAAACATGACGTCATTTGGGGCAGATTGGTGATTAATCCATTCCTTTATAGGGGAAAATAATGCTTTATTCTCATGCCTAGTATTGTAGTAGCACTAGTTTAAAGATGGGGATCATTAGCTCTCATTCTAAGCATGCAACTGCAAGAAAATGTTAAAATACAATGAGTAGGTGAATCTTTTTCTTTGCTACTTGTAGTCTTTTTCTTGCAGTTGCATGCTTAGAATAATGAGAGCTAATGATCTCAGCCTTTAAATTAATGCTACTACATTACTGGGCATGAGAATGAAGCATTATTTCCCCCTATAAAGGAATGGATTAATCACCAGTCTGACCTAAATGACGTCACGTTTAGCCACACCCACCGACAGGAAGTAAAATGGCAGGAAGCAAAAAGGGCATTTTTGAAAGCTCATATCTCAGTGAATAATTTTTTTTGAACAATGGGAGTTGTCATACTTCATTAAAAAGTTCAGGCAATCATATTAAGCCAATAAAATAAATACCTCAAAAAATCATTTCAGTTACCCTTTAAAATTAGTGTTTGTTCAACAACACAAAACAATTAAATACTTGTGCTTCAATCTTCCTACAATACAAATACATGTAATATAGATTACTTAATTATAATAACAAGTAAAGAAATTACATACTGTTGTAATAGTTAATCAGGTAATCAATACTAATCGTCCAAAAGAATTATAGCCATGGACCATGGTCTATAACACAAAAATAAAAAACTATGGAATCTCACAATATTCTATCTTACTATGTATTCATTTGCTAAGACAATGACAATATGAAACCTGTGCAGCTAGAACTGGTGTCTCATCCAGTGTGAAAGCACCACTGATCAAAGAGCTACGACAAAACATTGTTACAATGATGATTATTTAAAAGAAATTAATTAAGTGACAACAAACGAAATCAGATAGTAGACTTAGACATTTACCATGCAATGAAAGTATTACATTACTTAATGCAGAATCAATAAATCATTTGCTGCTGAAAATACCTTAAAACAAAGTAAGAAAGAAACATCATCAACTGTAAGCAAAGTAAACACACAGGCTATGTACAAGTCTATGCATAATGTAACTTACGTTTGTCACAAACATACATTACAAACTACTATAAAGATACATCTACTCACAAAAAGGAATAACCCTTCACCTTTTAAATCCCTTGCCAAATCGGACCATATTCTCATCACATTAAAGTTCTTGTGTAAAATATGTTCCTGTTTAAATTGTGAATGTAAAATTATACATTTACTACCAAATTAACAGTAGCATACATGCATTTATCAACAATTAATATACATGTATGACATGTATAGCTCCACAATGCATATTAAGCTATGATTGACTCATACATACACTGTACATTTAAATTAGACATATACCGTTCAGTTTGCTGACTCATGCCATCCTAAATTAAGTTTCTTTTATGAGACATGCATTGTGCAAATATACATTAATAGACCCAACAAAACCATTCCAATATGCGAACGATTAATTATGTATTAATGAGAACATGCATGTACACAACAAAAGATGCATTTGCAAGCATTCATTTATATTGAGTAACGAAAGTACTTACTGTGGCCATAATTAATGATATAATCATTAAGCAAATATATAGTATGTAACCTAGAGTCATAATCTACAACAAAATATATTACTCTCCATCTTACTACATATTCCATTGCTAAGACTACAGTAATATAAAACCCATACCGATGTAACCTGGCACCTCCTTTCACGTGATACAACTACTAATAAAGGAGCTGCAAATAAACATTAAGTTACATTTAATAAGTAGGTAACTTAATTTAGTAACAACAATCTAAATACAGAATTGCCTTTTAAATATATTGCAAATTCCAATATCAAGCAAAAGTATTGCTGAGTCTGCAAATCATTTTCCAGCTGAAATTACCTCTAAAGCATAGTAATAGAAACATGTCAAAAGCAAGCAATGTAAACTCAAGGGCTAATGATAACTATAGCACAAACGGTAATGGTGAACAAACTTTATTACCAATCACATCAAACCTCAAAATTTAATACCACATTGTAGTCATTGTGCCAAGCAAGTACCTGTAAAAAGTATGAATGTGAATACTAACTAATAATGATAACGGTAGCATCTACATTGTTTCTGATTGGATCATACATTTATGTGAATGCATCTATTTTAGACATAACATATGCTTACTAATGGTATCCTCAATTACGATACTTTTGACATTCTTAATATAAAATAACACTGTATATAAACAATGTCCAATGTCCTAATAATATTATTTTGTTAATAAAAACATGCACATGTTAAAACAATCATCAATAAAAGATGCGCAACGTCAGCCGGCAAGCATTAACTTTATAATGCACACAGCATGATGGCAACATTATAATGTGTAGCAAGTACATTAGTCATTTGAGGAAAGTGATCCCAAAAGCAATTGAAGAAAATGGTGGACCAACAGGACATTGACCTCTTTCACACACACAACACATTCAATGGTTAAATTACATAGATTGTACATATTTAAAATTTTATTTTAGTAAAATAGTATCACTTTAAAATACTGATTTTTAAAACCATAAAATATATAACTATACAGCATTCACAAATCAAACCATAACAGTCTGCAGTTCCAGCAACACACAAGGACAATGTAAAAGCAAATAGGATAAGCATCATTATTATATACATTATAGAGCAGAGTACATGTACATCACTTCCACAAATGTTCAAGTATACAAAATTCACAAATCAAACCATAACAGTCTGCAGTTCCAGCTACACACAAGGACAATGCAAAAGCAAATGGGATATAATAAGCATCATTCTTAAACATTACAGCGAAGTACATTACTTTCACAAATGTATGTACTGGTACATGTGTAATAATCTGTAGGTACTATTACATGTATATACATGAATACAAGTACAGGACTAATCAATATGCAAAAATATACATGTAATGACATAAAATGTAAAATTCTATTATTATTGAACTGACAGAGCAATGTCAACTGAAACAAATGCAGACATAATTATTAGTATAATAACAAAATGTCAGGAAAGTTTTTTTAATAAATTACAAATATAAACTGTATTAGGACGATCACTCGATTTCTATTGAAGACACATCTTAACAAGTTCTTTCAGACCCTGAACTTCTAACTTTGCATTAATACTTGAGAATATTCTTCCAAAAGATTAGGTGTCAGACAGTGTCGATTGCTTACATAATCTATCACTAACATCAGGAGCCACGTGTGGATGATGCCTCTTATACTTATATCTCTCCGATGTTGATAGAGTATGTAATCTAGCATCTGCTTCAAAACATGCCTTCTCAAAATCAATAATAATAGGATTAAAACTTTCGTAGATTTTGTCTAAATTTACATTATCAGACTTTAAGTCATTGTGCAAAATAGCACCCTTTTGATGAGTTTGTATATACTTTAATCCTCTAGCAAATCCAATTGAAATATTTTTCCAGTTAATATGGTCCACTATGAATGTATCATCTTTAGACAAATCTTTAAGCAAAGAGTGAATCGAGTGATTTATTGTCGTTCAGATTACACGAGATTAAAATACAATTATATTCACCATCTAATGTCATTTTCCCAGAAAGTACTGGCAAATTTTCATGACAAAATTTCAAAAGAAGTAACACTTTGGTTTGGAACGATTGATTATAGATTGGTTCCTTTCAAATTGCCTTGATGCAGGCCTTTTGTGGTCCTATTGCTCCAAGAAAGCATTTTCCAAAAGCTCCTCTTCCAATTACTTGTGACTTATCAATTTTAACCTCACCCTTGTCAAATTGGCGAACATTATTTAGAGTACCACTGGGAATTACCACAGGGGGGAACTATTTGTTGACATGTACTGGATTTGTTTCTGCAAAGGGAACTAACTTATGTAGTAGGGGATTGTTTCTGCTTGGTCCCTCTAGCAGTTGAACTCAAACCACAAAGTAATGATCTGCAACAAAATTAATAAGTTTCAAAAAATAAAGATGGTAAACTTGACTACTCACTCTACATGTAAATCAATGTAATAAATATAAGGAACATCAATAATTACAAAAAAAGTCAATGCCATGAACCATGGTACTTACATCCCTCTCTCTGAGTGGTCATTAAGTAGTTTAGTCCTACCACTAAGACTACCAAGTTTACTGACCTTTTCGACGCCATGTTCCTTCTTGTTAACTGCTCTGTCTTTTGTCACTTTCATTCCTCTCGGACACAAGTACTTCAATTTTGTGCTTCATCCTTTCCTTTCTTCCTTTCCCTGTTCTAGATCTTCTGCCAGTCTTCTTCTCTTCATTTTTTTGATTGGTTGCTAAGCCTTCCATAGCTAGCGAGAGTACTCGTGTATTGGGATAACATCACGTGATTGACTGATAGCGACTCCTCCCATTTCAATAAAGTTATACTACTGATCTGAGCCAACAACCATTAACAAGATAAATATAACAAGAAAATGTAACTAGAAGAATGTAAAACAATAATAACAACAACAATAATAATAACCATTAATTTACTTTCTACATAATAATAATAATAATAATAATAATAATAATAATAATAATGGAAACATCTATTTTAATCTAAGATAACTCAACAGAAATGAGTCTTTGCTCGAAGAGCAGAAGCCTGATGATTGATAGCTCCTACACATTTGGACCATACTGGTTCAAATTCAACAGAATTATTGTAAAATTTAAAATGGACAGCAAGCTTGTTCTTGAGGGCATTTAGTTTTTCTTTTGGCAATGCATCTTGACCTTTTATTTCATAAACCGTGCATTTCCGTAATAGATTATCTCCAAAATAAGACTCCGAAGCCAAACGCACTGCCAGCCTTCCTGCAGTTGAAATCCCTTGGAGTTTTGGATGTTTTTAATTACTAAGTCAGGATCAATCAGAACGACATCAGAGGGAATGCTGTGATTAATTGGAGTTGAGTGTAAAGGAAGTGAAATTGATTCAGCAGATTGAGTAATGGGTCGATGAATGAGATGAAAACTGTATGTAGATGGCCCAACTTGAGATTAATTATCTGGAGGTAGTACTGGTTGAGTCTGAATTGCTGGAACGACTACAGGGAGAGGTGGTTTAGAATGACTGGAGCAGCCCAAGGAGTACTACTGGTGGAGCTGGAGGAGTGACTATTTGGTGAGGAGGTGGTGGAGTGACTAGAGCAACCCAAGGAGAAATGACTACTGGGGAACTGGAGGAGTGACTACTTGGTAAGGAGGAGGTGGAGTGACAGGAGCAGCCCGAGGAGTAGTGACTAGTGGGGGAGCTGGAGGAGTGACTACTCGGTGAGGAGGTGGTGGAGTGACTACTGAAGAATGTGGTGGTGGATTGACTAGTGGGTAAGAAGGTGGTGGAGTGACTACCAGAGAATGTGGTTGTGGTGTACATGGTAACTGTTGAACTAGAAGCAAAAACGAATGAGTTAAGAAGATTAAAATTAAAAATATTGACGTGAAAATAGAGGACGATCACTAGTTCCAAGATTTGGTTCATTATATAGTAGTTGAATTTTTTGTACCTATGGCAAAACTTTTAATTGCTCTTTATGCAACTGTATAACATAATGATGCAGCCTACCACAGTTCCAAATAAATGGTTCATTATGATTTGACACTGAGAAAGCAAAGTGATGTTTTGTCTTTCCAGCCAGTCCACACGAATAAGAGAATGAAATGTTTCTGTAATAAATTAATTCTTAATAAATGAAATAATAAATTGTTCCATTACCTTGATCCAAAATTGATGTAGAAACTGGACGAAGGGTTGCGTCATATATGAGTCACTAATAGGACCTGGTAGTGGTTGTGGGCTTTCTAGTGAGTCAGAACCATGCAAGTCGAAACTCCTTGTATTGCTTTGTGATTGTAAATCAGCTGTATTATGAGACAAATATACTGAAGAAGCAGTCTCAGCACCAGTAGGAGCATTGCTAGCTGTATATTGATGAGTCTAAATAGGTGTGGTGATGGTAATAGTAGCAGTTACAGTTGTGTCAACAATACCAGAGGATAACTGATATACAATGCTGGTTGAAGTATGTGTAGAAGGTCCTTTGTTAGATACACATCAGGTAGTAGAAGCATAGAATACACAGGTAGCAGCAGAAAATACACTTATAGTAGGTGCAGAAAATACACTGTTAGTAGCAGCAAAATATATACTGGGAGTAGCAGAAAATACACTACAGGTAGTAAAAGATATACTGGTAGTAGCAGCAGAAGACACACTAGTAGTATGCACTGTGGTAGCATCAGACAAGTAATCAGAAACAGACACAAGTTTGATTTGAGATATTTGTTCTATAAAAATGCAATGCATTATAATTCTTATAATCAGGGCATAAAATGATTTACCTCTTCCCTTCTTTTGTTTTCGTTATTGCTTTGCTATTTTCAGTCTTCTTGTTTCTTTTGGGTTTTTTTCCTTCAGCTGTGACAAACAAAAATCTTAGCACGTACCAAAGTAACATGAATGGTAATATAGGCATATAATTAATATCATTTTAAAATTGTACTCAAAATTTTGTATAAGTAATACTTGCAAACTAATTTCAATAACAACCAATCCTTCAGATATCAATAGCTTTTTTCCGTTTCATAGGAGCATGACATTTATCGCTATAATCACCATTAGTGCTATCTTCAATTCCATCTTCTTCTATGCTTTCATCCTATATAAAATCAGGATTATATATACCCTCCAGGAACTGTTTGTCCACATTTAAAACTTTTTTTGTGCCGGAACAAAAATAGTAAACTTTCATCACACCTCACTTAATATCTTACCATAACTCATTATCACTCCTTTGTATACTTTCTTCTTTTCTTTTACATGACACATACTTCCAACATCCAAGTGACCTCTTTCCACCAAGCTTATAACTGAAACAGTGTTGTCATCTTGAAAGTATACCAAAAAAAGCACTGTAAAACAATCGAGGCATGAATAAAGCAAGAATTAGAAAAAACAATTTGGCTTACGATTCTTAGATGCCTCAGCCTCTCTCAAATAGCTCCTGGCACTCATTACTATTGACACAGCCTCGAAATAAGAAGAGAAGTCAGAGACTAAAGAAGTCCCCTAGACAGTCCAGTGCTGATGCTATACAATGTTGCTACGTTCCCAAGGATCTAAGCACATGGTTAATGACTGACCACACCGGCACTGTGCAACTACCCTGTGCATGCACATGTGGTGCTCTTTTGCGCATGCATGTAGTGCAGGCAGAATGCATATTCAAAGCAGCAGAACTGCATGTTTGTAGGTAGCTACGCAGTAAATACTTAGCCTTTTTTTGCACTGTACTGTAGGTGAGCACACATCATCCAATCTTTGTTTAACAAAGTGGTCGGGTCTTAGCATATTCTCTCTGGACTCACCTGAAAGCTACCTTATGGCAGCTCTCACTTTTCCCTGAAACATGAGTCTGGTGAAAACCTTAGTGATGTGGTCAGGAGAGAGATGCTTGTTCTTTCTTGACAGTTGAAAATGCCTGTCACATCTGATAGCACCCTGTACAAGAACATCAAAATCTTCACAAAGCCACAGAGAGTCTTTTGTCAATAATACGCTTGATGTCTCCAGACTTCTTAACCATATTATCATGCTGAAGCATAACGGAAGTAATTACAATGAGTCTCTCGGAACTGTGTTGTTTCTGGGCCAGAAATTTGATCTCATCAATCAACAAAGACACATACCGGTGTCCAGTAGGGCCCCTTGGTACAGAGTAGTGAGAACCAGATCGCTGAGTGACTGAGAGCCACCTCGATCTCCAGTCTGAGTTCCTGTTAGGCGTGGTAGTACAAAGAGCGTCTGGGCCATAAGCTTCGATCATCAGGGAGTTCAGCTCCTGTTGATTCAATGGTAGCTCATCACTTGCTGGAGTCATCGTAGTAGAAGCACCAGTAACGCTCCTTTGGGGCGAGTGAGAGAGGGAAGGAACAGAGTCACTGTCACAATGGCTGACATCCACGTGTGTGTCAAGATCTTCGTTACTCGAGGAAGTGAACACTGATTTAGAAGCAGGAGGCTGGTTATAACAATGATTATCTCTTAAAGGGTAGCTATAAGTACAGATTCTGCCTTCTTTAACGCAAGAACAAGACTTACAAACTCCAGTTTTCTGACACTGACAGCAACGATCTGCCATTTTTCATTATTAATAATTTTCTATAATAATAACAATGATAATGATAATAATAACAATAATAATGATAATAATAATAGTTAATGTACCTGTACATGCATGTATACATTTTAGAGAGGGAATAAGTGAAAGAGAATTACAATATAATAGTAATGGTTGTAGTACATGTAGGATTGCAGTAGATTTTTTTCAAGTTGTAGTCTAGTTATTGTAATTGTAGTTGTACTTGTTGGACTCGCTGCATAGGCGGGTATTAGGTAGTTTGGTTGTCTGTCATTCATTCTGTCTGTTTTTGATTTGTTTTTAAAAAAAATATATATAAATTTAAAACCTTGTATTCTAGACCTATAGATCTTTCTCCATAGCTGGTAAAAGTCTTTCTTTATCATCTAATAATGCTTAAGAAGCAGCGCTAGGGAGAAGCTTACAAAATAAGAAAAACTGATTAAAAATACAGCAATTGTGCCAAGACTTTCGACATGGATGAACCCATTTTCCAGTAGGTTTTTACCTTCTATTCCATTAATATGTGTAGAATTTCTTAACTCTTACTTGGTAGAGACTTATGAGCCTTCAAACTTTAAGGGCTGGAGCAAAAATATGGTAAGATAGAGGTACTAAACTCTAAAATTTCTTAAATCTACCTAGGCAACAGTATTGTGCCATATTTTCTATCATAAGTCACACATGAGATGATATAAATTTTAAGCTTCTTCAGTCACATGTCTCTAAGACCAATTTTGTTTCAATTAATCAATTTTGTTAGACCACGCCTCCTCACTATCACGTGACCTCAATAGTGGAGGCCTGAGGCCTGGGCACTTGCCACTTAGGCAACTAATTAAAACAAGAGTAAGACTTAATCTAAATCTATTGCTGAATGCTGAGAGCCTGATAATCTTTATAGATGCCCTTTTTTTTAAGTCTTACTCTGGCTGTGTCAGGTGAAGTTACTACTTGCTCATTTTATTTAGATCTAAGTAGGACTATTGGCCTCATTCTTTTCTTTTTGTAACCTACTTTATTCTAATGGTATCTTATTGTTGTCTTTGCCAGGTTAAAGTCAATCGTGATGAGCTCATGAAGAGCAAGGAAGAACTAATTTGAATGGGAGCAATCCTGAAGGATAAATAGGAGCATTGTGTTTCTAAATTTAAAATGGGTTCGAACCCATGACCTCATGCTTTTGACATCTGGAACTTCAGGCATTATCCACTAGTCCACTGAGTCACTCCTACGCTAGTGTTGCGTATTGCCACCCCGGCGTTTATTGAAATGCGGCTTCTATTTAAGGATATACGGTACATGATCTTATGTTTATTTCAATGATTGGGTTTTTTTACAAATTTAAAGTTTTTAAAAATTGGGCCAAGCTCTCTTTACTGAGCTGTTGCACTGAAGTAATCAACATGGGGTGCGGCTATGATTGTCCACCATCTTGAGTGGCAAGAATGTACATGGTGGATGGAGGAATGGAGAAAAAATCTGAATAACTTCTGTAGTTTACAATACAAAGCTAGAAGATGAAGATATTGAGCAAAGAACTCTTTATAATATTTTACAGCCAAGTATTATATAGGCGGTAGCCTATATGTAGGATTGAGGTTGGTTTTTCAAGATGGCAGCTGTTTTTATGATTTTCAAACAGTTATAACTCTTTCATCTTACGTTGTACAGCCTTATAAATGGCTTAGATGAGCTCTCTGTCACTGAGCGATTCTCCTGGTACCTTTAAAGTGGACTGTACTTTAGCAGGAACTTTTTTGGAGAATAGGCCCAAATTCAAATTTCTGCCAAATTCTTCAGACTTTTTTTTTTTTCATTTTTCTTCTATGAACATGAAAATCTTTTGAGCCAGAGAACCACTCAAGTTGGCTTTTACATCATTCCTTTGAGCTTGGGTCAAGGACTGGACATGTGGCTTCAAAAAGAAGCGAAGACAGAGAACAATGGAAGACAAATTCCAGCTGCAGCACCGCGTGGGTCTGTGGTTTGACGCCATTTTAATATATGCGCACGTGATCAGCATGAATATAATTAACCTAACCACATAATCATAACAAAGTCTAATTTATAAATTAAGAAAAAAGAATGGAAACAAGTAAGTAAAAGAACATTAAAAATGGAAAAGTAGTAGGATTAAAATGTAAAAAAGTAATGAAACGAGAGGGTACTTGCAAAGTGGTGTGATAACAAATCCTACATCACTGCATGAAGAATGTTACCCAAAAGCATTGTAATTATCCACACAGGCTACTACATGATAACTATGAAGCCATGTCTTTCATGCAGTTGTGTAGGATTTGTTATCACACCACTTTGCAAGTACCCTCTTGTTTCAGCACTTTTTTACTACTTAATCCTACTACTTTTCCATTTTTAATGTTTTTTTATTTACTTGTGATATCTCATTGTTGGAAAATCCCAGTTTGTTAATGCATCTCCATTTGTCCCATGTACATTCTTGCCACCAAACATGGCGGACAGTCATAGCCATACCCCCCTGTTGATTACTTCTGTCCAACAGCTCCAATAGTACACAAAATACTTGGCCAAATTTTGCCATAAATGACTATGAGAGAATTCTCCATTTTTATGATACACACATACATGTACATGTTGTTATGTTGTGTAGCAAGTTTGCGTCAAAAATTGTATTTTTTCAATTGTTAAAATTATTTAAAATTGGGCAGAAATCCCAATTTAAGTATGGTTAATTTATGTTTAGTAGGTATGGATTCCAGATCAAGAACGTTGCTTTGTATTGTTTCAGAATTTTGTCAAGCGGTATGTATGGGATGCTCTCTGGTCTAGTTTGAACCCAGACAAGGAAAAGTCTTGTGGTATGTATAATATTCTTTTTCTTGTTTTTTGGGTGCATTTATTTTTTATTGTTACTTGTTGTTTCTTGATAGGAGTATTTATTTTTTAAAATGTTCTTTGTATGTAAATCTCTGATCCCTAACTACACCTCCCAGTCATACCCAAACATACATGCACACAGAAACTTCAGTAAGTAAGATGTGTACATTTTATGTACATAATCTTACTAAATGTACAATTATACAATGTACATTTGTATTTTAGTTGTTCTTAGAATATTTAATACTGTATAGCAGGAAATTTTTGTGGCCCAAAATTTTCATGGATCTAAATTTAATGTTAATGTTAATTTTTTAATGTTTTTCTACTTTTCAGCCATATTGAACTGTATTAAATTGATTTTCACGGGTTTTATTATATCGTGAATTTTGAAAAAACTGCGAAAAAGATGAAAATTTGGGGCCACGAAAATTTCCTGCTATACGGTATATTAGATACATGTATATTAAATGTTATTATGTTTTATGTGGTTATACTGTAACAATTCTCAGATGTCAAAGTAGTTACCATAGCAACGTATTGATAGGGAACAGTTAACTATAGTACATCCTCTATTATCTGAACACCGGTTATCATGGCTGCCTCTAATGCTCATGCTCAGACTAGTTAATTTATTAATAACCAGTTAAAATGGCTACTGGAGCATGAGTTTAATGGAGCTTACCCAAGAGGAAGGCCATTAAAGAGAAGTCTGAGATGCTTTGCGAGTTAGAGAAACAAAAGCCATGCACATTTATTCTTCAAAAAAGGACAGGATAGGTCTGTCTACTGTGTTATGCGCTGTATTTCACTTATCCGGACTCTTTAGTTATCCAAACATTTCTTTAAATAAAAATGCACCAAGGTGTTCAGATAATGGAGGATGTACTGTATATGGCAGGGCCAATGTAAGTGTGTTTATTCACAAGTGTCATACTTGTACATGCACTTATTTGCTTTTATGATCAATGCTTTCTTAGAAGCTTCTTTCCCAACCAGCCTATAGTACCCTATAGCTAGTATACATTCATTATGGGTGTAATCTATTTATTTTCGTGAGAGTGTCAGATAATCCTTGAACTCATTTAAAATGTTTTCATGCATGTACATGTATATGCCTGTTTTCTTTCTCACAATAGCTATATTTAAAAATGAATCATAAGTTACATTTTAAATACATGTAAGTTAATTTCACATTTTTTTAAATGTACATGATTCGCATTTTTTCAATTTTGATGCAAATATTTACATGTAACAAACAATTGCATAGATTCAAATATTTGTCTGTCAATGTTTTCCATGAATTTAATTTTGCTAGATTGATTTTGTACACCATATATGCCACAGTCAAGAATACATGATAAATCTCCTGAATCACAGCACTTGTTACATTTTAGTTTGCTGCTTGTTTATATTGTGGCTTGTCTTTATGTAATCGGTGATATTGTATGGTTTGCTATAGCAGTTCTCTGAGCAAACCCAAATGCATGTGCTTATAATTTAAGAAGTCAAATGTAATGGCTCTCAGGTAGCAAAGTAGTTTTTATTGATAGGGAAGGGAATTAAAGTAGTTACCATAGCAACTTATTGATAGGGAATAAGGCAGGGCCAATTTTAGTGATTGGGTTGTTGTTTATGAGTAGGTTTAATGCAGTTTACACACACATGTATTATTGTATGTATCTATACATGGTACTTGTAGTAGTGTACTAAGTATCTATACATGGTACTTGTAGTAGTGTACTAAGTAATGAATGTTTTTAATTATGTGGTCAGTACTATATTTAGCCTTGCTTCTCCATCTTTATTTTGATGCATGTGGCACACAAGAATACTCTTTCTGTATCTCGCACTTTATCTACTCCTTTGTTATCTCTCCTTCCCTTCCCTTTTTTAGTTTTGCTATATTATTGCCAGACCCTTGCCCACCCCAGTGATTGACTGTAGGCAGGCAAGAGTCTGGCTAGTGAAACTATTCAGACTACCACCTCTCTCCCTATCACCCCTGTCTCTCCCTCCTTCTCTCCTTCCCTTTCTCCTCTTAAATGTTAAAATTTTGTCTACAAATAGATTATATAAATTTGTGCATTTCATCACTGCATTAGTGCTTTAAATTGAGACATTATATGCATCATACATGTGAATGTACATGTATGTGCTTTCCCATCAATGCTGAAAACACCAGGGAACAGGAGGCAGGATTGATGGTTAGGGTTGAATAAGCATATTTTTACTTTGATGGCAGAAAATAATTAAGATGTATAATATAGATGGACAATGTACATGTACATGTAGATGATAATGCAAGCTAAGTGGATAAAATTAAATTTAATGCACTCCACCATTGCATTTATATTTAAGCTGTTAACTTTTTTTTCTTTGTAAAGGGTGTTTTAAAGTGTCAATCCTTCCTAGCATCTCTGCTGACAGCTGTGAGCCCTTCAATTATTAGTAAAGGAGGTTATCAACAAATCAAGCTACATTTACACATGCAAGTATAACAATTGTGCTACATTTTTTGAGTTATTATCATCGATTTTAATGTAAAATTAATGAAATGATCATTAATTTGTACGTAAAAGCTATAATGTAATGGAGGTTCCAGGGAACTGTTATTATGTAATGGAGGTTCCAGAATGTCAGGAGATGTCCCTGCTGATACAAACTCTGGCAACTAAATATCCTGAGAAATTGATGAAGGATAAGTACCTGCATGCAACATACTAAATCTAGCTGGCAATGAAGAACTGTGATGTAATGGAGGTGCTAGAATGATAGAAGATGCCGGAGCACAAAGTAATCTGGTGAAATCTTATGAGAAATGTAGATCTAGACGAAGCTGCATCACAGATCTGTGCAGATAATGGAGCGTGATGTAATGGAGGTGCATTTGATCTATCTGCATGGTTTAAGAGGTCGTAATGATAGATCAGTGCGTAGAGGTAGAGCGCCTATCGCTGGACCCCATCTATGATCCCACTGACTTCCCCAGCATTCCTTTCTTCTTTATCCCTGTGGCGCCACCATGAAGTTGGCAAAAGTCTCTATGGTGGTGCTTCAGTCCGTTTCATTCCTGAATAGTAGAGTATAAGCCAATTATAGCTGTTTTCTGTAGGGTTGGCTTGATGGTCGTAGATCCATTTCACCAATTTGCTGTATTCCTTTCTTCTTGAATATTCCTGCACTGAATGAGGAGGCTCAGCGGGGCCGCTACTGTAGTGAAGACTTATAGAGAAGAACTGGATGAAGACTGACACGTTTAAAGTGCTCTTTCCTAGATGGTGGCAAACAATGCTGTAGTAAATCCAGCATTGTTTGCCACTCTACCTATCTATAGCTTTCTATATGCTAGATCTATACACCAGATAGTTCAGTCAGTGCTGGTCTCCTTCTTCTTGCATGCACGTGGACAGTTTCCAGCCAAAACTATAATTTAGAATTTATTTTAAAAATAAACAAAAAGAAGTAAAAATAATGAAGAAATGAGTATGAAAATGACTTATAAATTTATTGTCTTCATAAAACAATAGAAGAAAATGTAAGAGGCAGCTGGAGGCTAAGAAAAGCAGAGACAAAGCAAGCAATCTATTGCTATCAGCTCCAATTCCTTTTCCTCTGTTCATGCTGTAGAGAAAAGGGGATCAGTCAGAGTGTTTGGATCTTCATAAGGCCTAAGAGGGAGAGGAAGAGGGAGAGAGGGCTCCGTTAAAAGTTCGGAAGGGCATAATGACTTTATTGAATGAAGCCCCCTAAAGAACTATGTTTTGCAAACTGTGTTCATATAAACATGCATGTACTATAAGCATACTGTGTCTATACATTTTTTTCTAAATTTGATGCATGTAGTCATGCTTGTGGGCTAGTCATCTACTCAAACATTAGTACATGTTATAGAAAAGAACAGACAATTATGTTTAATAATGAAAATACAAAACAATTAATATACATGAGCATGCAAGCACAATTCGTCTAGTCTCGCTAGCCAGACCATTCCCCAGCCTACAGTTATTGGGGTGTTAAAATCTACATCAGAGGTGATAGGGAAAGGTCATTATAAACTATAGCTACTAAACTTTATGCAAAAGCCACCTCCCTTGCTCCAGTACATGTGCATGCCAGCTTATGAATTATGTACATTAAGGAATCACAACTGATTGGGCAGGGTTTTTACTGCAGCCTTATATAAAGGCTGCATGACAAAGCAGACTTAGCATGTCACTTGGAGTGAAAGGTCTAAAAGGAAGATTGATGAAGAACCGTGTCATGCTACGGCTAATATTTCGTAAGTCACCCACTCTTCTATTTTATGTGATGTTATAGTGCATTGTTATGTGTATAGGTTTATTGTCTTGGGCCATTTGCTTTAGTATCACACTACTAAGGCCACCTACACACATGTATAATACCTTGAAAAGTAAGTCACTTATAATGTTACATGTATGCTATATGCACATTATAATATCTAGGCTTTGTAAGAAATGTAGCATGGTAGTATGGCAAGCTAAGCCATATGATCTTGTTTATGCAAACAATAATTCAATGCGAAAAAGTAATCAAGCATGGTACAAACAAGTTTTGATTTAATTCTGTACTTTGATGCAGGCTTTAAAGGAAATTTTGAAACATATCACAAATGGTACTAGTAAAAATAATAGAAGGAGGAGGAAGAGAAAAAGAAAGAGGCTCAACAATAATTAATCCTGAGACCTTACTATATACATGTAGTACTTATGCACAAGTTATATCTTTTGATTTAAATAAAAACATAAAAAACAAATGTTATGATTAAAGCTACAAAGCTTTGGGCCACTAGTTATAGAATTGGTCTTAATTGCAAACTTGCTGGTTATTATTATTATGGCTTCTTAGCCTGATCCTTTCTATATATTTTTAGGATGGAACATTTGATGTTCTAACAGCATAGTCTATGAAATGTGAAATACATGTAATATATAGCCACTCCTCTCTAGCTCTGGTCACATACTACATGTACATTCTTTGCCACAAGAATGCTTCCTCTCCCCCCCCCTCTGTCATTGCCACATGCTGTCAGGCCCCACCTGACTATTGCTTTGATGTATATGCATAATATGTAAGTTTTTATAATGCATGAAAAACAATGAACAGATAGTTACACACTTATAGTAATAGAAGAGATAGAGAACTTAATAGTAATTGCATAAAGAGTGATATTACATCATGTACATGTATTAATATGAAACTATTACTAAAACCAGAACAATGTACATGTATACATGTCACATACATGTACATGTATAACTATATAAAATCATATGTTTTACATGTATTTTCAACTTACTGTACAAGATGATTTATTGGCAAGAGTAATATTTGGCCAATTTTCCTCTAGAAAGTTATTGGTGAATTTTATATTGGCAATTTGGTGCCAAGTGCCATTGAGCATGCTCAAATTGAAACAAAATGGTGGTTTTTGTATTTACAATTTCTTCATAAAACCACTAATCACCAATATTAATTTCTCAACAATAAATCAACTTGTACGGTAATCTTAAGATACTTTAAATTTCAGCATGATTAACTTAATCATAAATGATTCTAATAGTAGACTATTAGTAATACATAATACATCAGCCTAACTAGATTTTCAATGAATTTTATGAAGTTTCTCAAAAATTGGGTTAACAACCAAAGATTTTTCTTGTTTTCAAAATTTTGTCAAAAATGACTGGAAGAAAATTCTCCAATTTTATAATATTTTCTGATACATATACATGTTCTCATGTTGTGTCAAAAATTTGAGTCGATTCCAAATTTTTTTACAAATTTTTAAAATATTCCAAAAATTGAGGCCAATGACAAAATTTCTTCAATAATGGCTATAAGAGAACCAAACAACAAGGCTATCCATCTTTCATGGTTGCTTGCCAAAAATTTAGTCAAAATTGGCTAACACAAAATTTGTCATTAAAAAAATTTCTTTTGATACATATATATAAAAATATATATGTATAAGCATTTTATATAAGCGTTACATAAGCATTTTTAATTTGTGTAAAAGTTTCACCTGATTTCTGATTAGGAATTACTTACATTACTTTACATTAGGAAAATTTTGAAGGGAGTTAAATTTGGCAAATTGCTAAATTTTGGTGATTGGCAAATGTTAATTTGGCAAATTTGTGGCCACATGCTATTGAGCATGTGTATAATGGCTCAAAATGGTGGATTTTATTTTGGCAAATGGCTATCAAAATGCCAAATTTAATTCGTTCCAAAATTTCAGCTATACAGTATATAAGAGCACAGAGCGGAATTCAACCTTTGAAAGGACCTTAGGCAAAGCACAAAGGTTTTAGCTTGGTCCCCACCCCTTTTAAGGCCCTTTGCAATATTGAATTTATTTATATGTGACCATAATTGACAAAAGGTACCTTATGGCGGGTAGTGAAATTTGTCTTCCAAGCCTAAAAAATCCAACTTCCTGAGCCCCATTTATCATAAAACTACTCCACAGGATGCAAAAAGTTACCATGAAACTTTTAGAAACAATTATTTTCTGACAAAGCACTCACAGGTTGATATTTTCCATTATAACGATGAATTTTAAAATCCACCATAAGGGCCCTTTTGTCAATTATGGTCACATTTATATTTATTTTTATTTATATGTCCACACTTACATTTTTTTCTATACAAGTTTCATCACCTCATGAAGCATGACTTTTGTCCCAACCTACAGATGTACAATAAGAAAGAAACATATAGCATATACTCTACAGTCTACATTAATTTCACTGAAGTTATAACTACAGTTACCACCAACCACCATTTTACTGGGTGTGACTTGGGCATTGCATGCATTTAAGGAGAAAGTGGCAGAGTATGGTAACTTTTTTCCCCTTTTACCTTCTACCGAGGGTTGGTTCCTGGCGGAAACTATATCCATTTTTAAATGTTCTTATTATCAATGATTAAACAAGTGAGTACTGATAGCTAATAATAATGGTAACCATAGCAAAAAAGTATATACTATTACAATACATGAGGTAAATGAGAAAAGAGTTAATAGTGTTCTTGTGACATAGTTATTGTTGCTTGAAACTTATGTCTTTAACATAGCCATTGTTCTTATTGTATTCAATATTCATTGAAGGCGTTCTCAGCAAATTTGATTCCATTTCTGCAGATAATTCTGTGGAGTCATCAATATCAAGAATTTTCAGGATGATGTCTTTCGAGAGCTTAAAGATCTTCTCAGTATCATTGCTGGCAATTGCATTTGTGCTAACTTCGAATTCATACTGGCGGTCTTCAATTGATTGAAGAACATTGCAACTCGAACACCTAACAATTGTATGAAAGTTAGCACCAAACAATACATTATTACTACAATGAATGCATTTTAGGTGAATGCAAAAGTTTTGCACCTCAACTATTTTTGCATCAATTAGCATTTCAAATTTTTCTTCCTCTGCATCAACTGGTATGTTTTCTTCATCGATATTGTAAGTACTATTTCTTGTAAATGTTAGACTTCTTATTCCTTGATAGCTTCGTGTGTATAAGCTTTGAAACTTATACATCTTCGTTACCTGAAGCTGATTTACATTGTCTTCCCAGATTGACAGACCAATTGTGTGGCTGCCATCACAAAGTAAAACATCTTGTACCAGTCCTCAGCTCAAGGAGGTTCTGTGGATAATACTTTTGCTCTTAAGTGGACCATGACGCCGTCTTCTAGCTCTTGTATTTGACTTATGGTTCTTGTCTGAAAGAGAGTATGTTTCACATCTATCTTTTTAGTTGACTCTTCACAGTATTACGATTGATAAAAACTTCATCTTCTTTTTCTCCAGGTTTCAGTGTACAGTTTCTGATGGAAACGGACTGCCCTTTCATCTGATATGAGTTCAATGTCTTATTTGATTCGCTGTCAAAGCCTATGAAACGTAAGCTTTTCTGTCCGTCACTGCCTACACCAACATAATAATTATTGCCTTTTTTAGATTTTTTCATAGGAGACAGAGACTGGATGGCACACTCAACACTAGTGGTTGCCGATGAGGATTCACCTTCATCCTTTGAAGTTTCACAAAGTTTTCTCTTCAGAGACATTATAATTATCTTAAACTTTATGATTTTCTTTTTTAACTTTACTTCATTTATATAATTTTTCTGGATACCACATTGATGATGTAGCATCAAGCTGATGTGTCAGGAAGAGATTGGCTAGTGGCTTCCTCTTGGAGTGGGCGTTGAGAGTGGCTCATGATGTGGACTCAAGAAATTGAAGTAACAAGTGACATCACTGCTTTGATTGCATCTCTTCAAATTCTGGTTGCCACATCAGTCAGTTTGCATAAGCTTACGTGGCATCCAGGATTTAAAGCCACATCAGCTTTGATTAGAGCCTCTACATCATTGCATCAGAAGGTCTATAAATATAGCTACATTCTTTCTTAGCAAGAATCTTCCTTACATTCCTTGATCACTGTTATCTATAGCAAGTATAATATGGAACCTGCTGTAAAAATGGAAAAAGTATTTTGTTGTTTATGTACCATAATAACTATATTCCTCTTTTGTTTTTGGCCAGTTGGATAGAATCTTAGCTTTGGAGAAGGAAGTGTCTCAATTAAGTGAGCAGATTAAAGTCTATAGTGACCAGAGAAGATCAAAAATATCTGAAATTATATCATTAAAAAGAGAACTAGTATGTTCTTTGTACAGTTGAATTACTATACTACATTCCTTTATCCAGGGCCTGCTTCCAACTTCAGATTCAGGCAAAAAAAGGAAGTATATAAGGAAATAAACTTTGAAAAGACTTTCCTATCTATAATGTACACTGTATTCATTTAATCACTTCATTTAACAAAAATAGAGCCAATTTGATAAAATTTATTGAAAATTATGTTGTATTGAGAATAATGTAGTAACAAAAATTTACTAAAAATGCAGAATTATAAAACACAAAATTAAAAAAGTCATTAGAAAAAGTATGAACAATCCAAAAAATGCTAACCTGACTATGCATGTAATTCATTGCAACTTTATTCCAAGTACAATACCATTGAATCCTATTCAAAAATAGATATTTCATTAAAGCATTTAACAATAAGAATATACCTAATTTACCACATTTGTAGCAGTATTTATGACACCATGTCTGATGGGAAAAACTGCCACACCATTTAATGTGGTGAAAAACCTATCAAACTTCTGAACAAAATGTAGTAACGTATATAAATGTATAGTTTACTTTGAACAAATTGCTATTACATTGACTATGACATTGTTAAATTGTTAAGTATTATTGAATTCTACAATAAAATTTTAATTAAATTATTTGAAATTATATTATAGTTTACATACCACATTTGCATGTCCTTATATTATTTTCCACTCTTTCAATTATTGCAGTAGCCATATTGGCGAAAGAGGGTTCTTCATTTAGGGGACCTGGGCCCTTCAGGTATCCCCTGGGAAAAACCACCACGCCATGTAGTGCGGTGGAAAACCCATTCAACCTTTGCACATCTACATAATTATTAATGAAAAATGTGGTACTAACACATGTGTACTTTAATTTCTTTGGACCATAAAAATGAACCAAGCAAGTACAGACCATCACAGGAAGGAGGAGGAGGAGGAGGAGGAGGAAGTGCTATTATACAAAACAAGTAGTATATTACATTTAAGAAATTTATTACATACCTTTTCAGCAAAATTAGAAACCATTTACCCCTTCCATTAACAGTTTGCATTTCTTGATTCATGCAATGTAGCAGAGGTGGATGGACTATAATTTGTATTAAATATTCCTGATAATATCAATAATACAAATTAATGAGCTATGTTAAAGAGCAAAAACTTACTTAATTGTTATTTAGAGTGAATGCATTTTGTGTGTGAATGTGTGTATAATGTTGATGGTTATCAGCCATGTTAGGGAGGTACTAAAACATTAATTTCTCATCCCTACATTTTCGGGTGCAACAATTTCACAAGGGAATGGATAAACTGCCGAACCACCAAAACGGCTTACTGTTCATATATCCCTGTATTAAAGGGTAACTCAACCCAAAAACTTTTTTCACAGAAATAAGTTGGTAATAAAGAAAAAATCATAGGAAAAATAAGTAAAATTATCAAAAAGTACTGTTTCCATACTAAATCTTGGGTCAAAAGTTGCAATTTCTTGCCTTGCAGCCATTTTGTCAAAATCACTTCCGGTTGTGGTTGTGGTCACGCGATGACATACATGGGAGAACATAAGCAAGTTTCTGCATTGAAATATTAGCAACTTCAAGGCTGGATATCTCAGCTATGAGTGCAAGAAAGCAGCTAAGAGGTATTTTTCAAGTATTAAGAGGTATTTTTCAAGTATTAAGAGCTTAACAGAGCTAGTATATACAGTCAAAATTTAAATTTGTCAAAATAATTTTTTTTTAAATATATTGATTTTTTTTCACCAGTATTAATGTTTGTAGTAAGCTTTAGATTAGTCCTACATGGTCCACTTGATTAAAATTGCTTTCTTGCATGCATAGCTGAGATATTCAGCCTTGAATTTGCTAATATTTCAATGCAGAAACTTGCTAATGTTCCCCCATGTACGTCATTGCGTGACCACACCCACAACCGGAAGTGATTTTGACAAAATGGCTGCAAGGCAAGAAATTGCAACTTTTGACCCAAGATTTAGTATGGAAACAATACTTTTTGATAATTTTCCTTATTTTTCCAATGATTTTTTCTTTATTACCAACTTATTTCGGCAAAAAAAAATTTTGGGTTGAGTTACCCTTCAATATCAGTATTTGTACAGTGAAACGGTATGTTACAACAAACAATGTCGTGATCACAGTAATAGCAATCAATGACAGTGCAAACAACATCAGATAACAAACTATTAACATAGACATGATCAATCAAGGTCCCCCTATCTGTAGTAGGAGTCTTTACCATTTGTTTGAAATTATTATCAGTCAAAAAACTTAATAATCTATTAGGATTATTGGCCAACAAATCTTCATTAAAGTCTCCAATGACTAATGTTGGCAAAAATGAATCAATTATATTAAATAATTGTATCAATACATGAAAAAGATTTTGCAGTGGAGCATTCGGTGATCTGTATACTAAAATAATATTGATACAAAAACTATTACTCAGGTCAAGGGTTGTCACTAATGCTTCAATACCAGGCCTATTAATCTTATTAGTATTTCTAGGATGCATATGCTCTGGCATAGACAATAGTACACCCCCATGGCTATTATTTATAGATATGTCACACCTAATTACACTGTGCCCTTCTCTCAATAAAGGTATTTCTTGATTTTCTGTTAGCCATGTTTCACACATGGCAAATATGGAAACGTTTGATAGGCTACTGTCAAATTTTATATCTGCCAAATTAGCTATTACTTATCTAATATTTACAAGTGAAATTATAGTTCCACAACTAGAAATAATGCTGTGCGGTATATCAATTATTTTATTTTTAAGACGCTGCATTTCTTCATCTACTTTCTCAATTGTTTTAATTGCAGATGGGTTAAAGCCAATAATATACAAGCCCTCTAATCTTTTTACACGGCTAAAAGTGACATATGCATGCCCAGGATTAAAATTACTGCTTTGTTCCATATCTACTACAATTTCATTTAAAGTTTATCCCTGTATATTATGAATCGTACTGGCCCTAGCAAGTGCTAAAGGAAATTGGTATCTAGTTACTTCAGCTCCTTTTTTCCCAAATGCAAAAAACTTAGCTTGTACCTTACCAATAGGGACTGCATCATTGAATCTGTTGCGGTATGGACTGACACTAATGGCTTCTTTTCCTACATTTGAATCATCAAATTTAATTAGGATTTTTTTAACTTGAAGATTGTAATTTTTTATTATTGCACCACTTCTCCTCTAGCTCCATTAACCAGGCCATCACTCACATTAATATTTATAGTCAACATCACTCTAGCACCAATTGCTAAAGTAAGTACGTGATGCAAATTTCCAGTTTCGGACTTCTTTTTAGAAAGTTTAGACAAATCAAAGTCATCAGTTTGACTAGTTTTGAAATCATCTGCTTTTATTGCATATTGATCGGATTCACTGGCCAGTGAATTTAACATGTACTTGTTCTTTTATCTACACTATCATTGCTCCTATAAACATGAAGTGCATGCATAGGATAATCAATTGAGTCAGTTGTAATCTCACGACTTTCTAAGACTTGTATGTCATCATTAGTACAACTACCTGTTCTCACTCGACCAAGCAATTTGTATCTCCCCTTTGACGCATGACCTCGTCAAGCTCAAGCATTTTGAAATTTTCTTTCCATAATGATCCAGAGCCATACAAGCAAGCTAGGCTGCTTTGTGACATCATTCCAAATAATGATGACTG
>NW_003546266.1:413576-414842 GCF_000090795.2 Amphimedon queenslandica | reverse complement strand
CAACTGATATAGGTCGCCAACTGCCAATATACTTACATTACCAAATATTACATCATGAGGCTGCACAAGTATCTCATTAAGCCTTCTGTGTACATCAAGCAACATATTACTGCCTACCATTGATATCTCATCAATTATGAGCAGTTTAAGCTTTGCAAGTCTGAGGCGCAATGTGTTAGCTTTGTCATGGGACAAACTTTTATAGCTTCCATATTTGTTACAGCCTAGCTTTAGAGAGGAATGTAAAGTCATTCCTCCAATGTTAAAAGCAGCAACCCCAGTAGGTGCTGTCAAAAGTACAATGACCTCATCTGGTTCAATGAAACCAGACAGTTTCAACAATTTGATAGTATCAGATTGAATAATTCTGATAACGTGGGACTTACCAACTCCTCCTGGTCCACTAAGAAAGATATGGTATGGTTTAACCTTGTTACCTTTCTTTAAGTCTAGTATGGCCTCCTTACACCATTTCCTATGGAAAAACACGATTTGTCTCTGTTTTTCATTCAAACCTCTCATAAGAGACCTGTATTCATCTGGTGCAATGACATCTTTCTTAGCAGCACTTTCAAATCTAAAGGATAAAGCAGCAGGACCATTTCTGCTGTTGTTATCAGAAGGATTTGTAATTAATGTAGCATTATCATCAATGTCTTCCTGACTTATATCTCTTTCTAGTTTTTCACCTTGCATATTGTCCCTGGTTCTGCAGTCTTCTGTGCCAGGGGCTAATTGGTGCCATATATGCTGGGGTGGGTTTTGTGTATCATATGTCACATTACCAATTTGTTCTACAGTATATTTGCATTCATTTTCAAGTACAACTTATAAAGCATGACTATGATGGTCTTCAAAAGTATTGTAGCCGTTAATTATATCTGTTTCTTCTATATGTGACCCGATATGAGAAAACCAGGCTATCTGCGGGATTCTGGTAAAATCAGTTTTTGGTACTCACAGATAGAGAAAAAATTTCCTTTCCAGTAATATCCCGTTTATGACAAAGCACAATAAAATTTGGAAGTTAGGGACGCTGTTTGGACGATTGCTCTGGAATACTAGTACAGAGAAAAAGCCATTTTACGTTATTTTCAATGTTTCCGTGTCATGCCCGTTCACGAAGTAAATGAAACCACGCCGACCACGTAAAACCACACCCAAATCAATTAATAAACGGGGAATGAAGAAAGAAGCACTTTTGACTCGCTTTTGACAGCATTTGAACTATCTTTTCTTGTATAATGGACATCTTAAGAGTTGTCT
>NW_003546266.1:405832-413379 GCF_000090795.2 Amphimedon queenslandica | reverse complement strand
GTAAGTTTTTTCATTACCAAGTTATAGAGTTATTATTACGTCTTCTAGTGCTAAAAGTCCTTTTTATGGACTGTTTTGAACACAGATCATCCACATACTTCATTCAAATCCAGCCATCGCTTTTCCTTGAGTTTACAGGTAATATATATATTATTTTTATTTAGAAGTATAATTAAGTTCATTACGTGTAACGTTAAAATAGTTTATAGTCTTTGCACTTGTGGATGAATCCTATGAAAGATTTGTTGTTATTGTTATGTTTAATGACGTTTCTTTCAATTACTGTTGTAGCAGGGCCTCCTCCTCTTCCTTGGCTACCTCCCCCTCTTCCTTGGCCACCTCCCCCTCTTCCTTGGCCACCTCCATCTCTTCCTTGGCCACCTCCCCCTCTTTTTTGGCCACCTCCTCTTCCTGCTCCTCTCCCTCCACCTCGTCCCTGCTTCCCTTTACCCCTATGTTGTCTCCTTTTCTTCTAACAAAAAGAGATTAAGTTATTGTTTACATTAATGCTCCATTGTTACTTTGAATGTCTTTCCCTTCTCTCTCTCTGTCTCCCCTCCCGTGCCTGTGTTTTCTCCCGTCTCCGTCTCTTCTGTCCCCTCTGTTTCGTTTCCTGCCCCTGTTTCTTCCTCATCATCACTGTCCTTCATTTCTCCTCTCTTCCTCCTTCCTTCTATTAGTTCCAGCTGTCCTAATTTACAATGTCATAAAGCCTTTAATTTACACTTAAATTGTTTACTTTTAAGAGCTGGCCGAAACTGTTCCAAGTCTTAAAGTTAATAATTAGTGTTAAATGAAAGTACAAGTAATTCAACTATTATTAATTTAATTACCTAAGGACCTTCCTTCTTTCCTCTTGCCTAATGTTTGTAAATAAAACTAACCAAAATACAACGCAAAGTTACTTTTTAATACAATGGTTCTTCTTATTTCTGCTTGACAGCAAAAATTATTAGATTGCAATCATAAAAGAAAACTTACTTAGGCCATTTGATTCTATTAAAAACAATGTAATTTTAAATGTCAATTTCAATGTTACCATTCTCTTTTGTACTGTCTCCTCTCTCCTCTTTGTCTCTGTCCTTTTTGTCTATTTCCCCTTTCTCCTCTGTCGTCTCTCCTCTGTCTCCTTTCTTCTCTTTCTCCCTGACTTCTTTTTCTGCTATAAATACAGTTATTTTTTGCTTTTTAATGTACAACACAAACATATAAACAACTTACCAAGTTCATCTACCAAAAAAAGGCATTATAGTTATCACTATAGGGTTACACATTCCCAACTTACCATCAGATGGATGGACCTCAATGAGGACATCCTCTATTGGGGCAGCCATTACTTTTTGATTCTGAACTTACAGTTTCAGGTGTCTTATTTTATATCCTAAAGGTCACAGTTGACACTTGGTGTTCTTTGATTGGCTGTGAATGACGCAATGACTTCTATTTCGGTATTCTTCTCCCACACATTTTTATCATCAGTCCTCTCACCTGTAAAGATAAACACATATCACCTGCATGATAACTTCGAGACTAACTTTCTCTCAGCCAAGACTAACTTTCTCTCAGCCTTCCCTTTTGAGTTAGTAAGTTTTAAACAAAAAAGTGTGTGTGTTTATGTTGACGTCTCACGCACATACTAGTTCCACACCTTTGTTTTCAAAAAAGGGGATCCATAGTTTGTATGTCTTAGCGTTACAAACGAGTTCCTCTCTTTTAGGGGATCAATAGTTTGAATATTTGGCATTCAAACTAGTTCCACTCCTGTTTCAGGGGATCAATAGTCTGTTTGTTGTAGACAAACTAGTTCCTCTCCTGTTGAAAGGGGATCAATAGTATGTGCATTACACAAACTCACTTCTGTTATTCATTTACTGATTACATGGACAAGTTCTATTATGACCAAATTGACCACAGTTACCACATTTTTTTGTGTTGCAGGTGGTTCTAGAGATTGCCTAGGAGAATGTGGTACTTCAATCTCCATTGCAAAGTCTGGTGGATTATCTACACCTGGAGTTGATTGTCGAGATGATCCTGTTGGTCGAGGTGCATCAGGAAGTGGGCAGGTTACATCTTTACATTCGTATCTGCAAAACGATCTTATCTTTTCGTAAAGGTACCATTTCCTTTCAGTTGACATACCCTTTGGTGGTAATATATTAGGTAGTTCATCTTGCATTATTTGAGCGTCCTCCTTCAGCAAATTGAATTGTGTTACTGGGCCATCTACAGCTTGTCTGGCTGCAACTACACCAGGTGAGGTCGCATTTACAACAAAGTGTTGAAAGCCTTTGATGCCTTTTATTTTCTTGAATAATGTAGCAAAGTAACTACACCAGTCAAGTGTTTCTACAATGAGTTCACCATTGCTACTTCCTACTGGTTGGGCTTTGTTCACAGCAGATGATTGTTCTACAACTTGAATGAAGTCATCCAATGAGTCCACCTCTGCTTTACGGAATTTTTGCTTTAATAGTCCGAAGCACCAGTCTGGAGAAAATTTTGTGTGTCCAACTGTCAGAAAGGATATTGAAATGGACGCATAGAGTCCCGTCATGACTCTCCATAAGAGGTACTAAAATAAATAAAGAATTAAATTTAAAATGTTCATTATTGTGCATGTAATATACTTACTTAATAACTGTTTTTTTTTATTTTGCCCTGTGCAGTTGTCAGCATTGAAATGGATACTGACTGAGTTGAGGCCATGATTCTTTAAATAAAAATGTACCATGCTTATGACAGGATTTGCCCCTTTACCAGTGTCGAATGATTCATTGATCAAGAAATTAACCTGCTGAGGGATAGCTTCACAGCACACACCAAATATGTCACATTTCCTGGGAGTAAGAAAATAAATTGGACCTGCTTGTAGTGGACTTGAAGGATAGTGAACCTTTAAAAAAGTAAGTAAGCTAGATACACTTTCATAATTATCATAAAATGTTACCTGTTGAGCATAATCGAAGCTATAATGTGCTACAATATTTAACATAGCAAGTGGCCTTGTTAGTGGGGGATTGTAATTGTTTGCTGCATCAGTATACAGCCCTTTTAACAATAATTGTGCGGTTGCCTCTTTTAATACATCCTTATAGTACTCCCTTTCCTTTTTAACAAGACTTCTGTGATCTAGTGCCTTTTGCATTGCCTGAAAATTCTAAATAATACTTGTGTTATTACAATACTGACTTACCTCAGTTATCCTTTCATCTGATTGCATGTTAGCACTTCTTATAATCAGTCCACTTATCTCTTTACAAGTGGCACACAAGTCAGACATAGGCTTCATTTTTTCAATATATGGCAGGTAGCGTCGCCACAACATGTTGAATGTTGTTTCAGCACATGCTTTGACATAAAGCCCTTCACATGATTCCGCATACTCTAAGTATACCTGCCTTTTAGATGTACTGCATGGTAAGAACTTCTTATTCTCGTAACTTTTCATTCCAGGTATTCTTCCAGGAAGACTGATTCCATGGACTTCAGCGTAATTTCTGATAAAAGCAACAACCCGGAGAATATCATCATAAGTCAAAGAATGGTTTGGTGTCTTTCCAGCATTTCCGTGAACTCTAATAAAGTTAAGTACATAACATTGAATTTGTAAGTCTCATACCTTGGTATTAATCCATTTATTCTGTACTTTTTCATGATTTCCTCAAACCTGCTTTTGCCACATGCATGTAGCTTCAGAAATGTTACTCTACATATCTAGTTGAAAAACGATTAATTTTGTGTTGTGTCACTCATAGTTACAAACCTTATGACCTTGATGCATGAACGTAAAAAATTGCCTCTTTCTGTCTCCTGTGGTTGCCAGTCGACAATCCCCCCATGGTAGATGTTGCTGCCATTTGACTCATAATAGCAATTTCTTGAACAGGCTTTGCCATGGCTTGTATGTCACATCTATATGTTTTTATGTAAGAGTGACTGAACAGTGCATAGCAATTATCTGAGCAACCACATCCATGTTGAAAGAACTTTGATAATTCTTCTTCCTCCTGTAGGTCTTCCATCCTCATGTCATCACCAGAGTGAGTAGTTGAAGTAGCTGGAGCATCAGGCATCGCTGATTCTAAATCAAGATCTGATACTTGTAGCTCCACAGCCACCTCAGAATCAAACAGTGGTGGATTAATATCTTCATTACAATCTTTTGTCTCTTTCTCTTCTTTCCCTTCCTCTACCTCTTCTTCTTCCATATCTTCTACTGCTTCATAGTCTGTCTCTATCAATTAACAAATACACTGTATAACAAAGTTTAATATAATAATATTGTGCATTTATACAGGTGATGGAATGTCATTGTTGTGATAGCTAACCGCTATTCACAGTTAGCATGTAAACAGTGTTATGAATAAGCTTACCACTAGTTTCATCACAAAAGTAGTCCCCAAGAACTGAAGCAATGTAGTCACTGTCTCGAGGACCTATTTCTTCATTTAACAAGCGAGCAATGTCTCTTTCTGTAGCCATAGTTTTTATAAGTAGTCTTCTTCGTCTTTGTTATACTTTAAATAGTTGCTATAGAGACTCCATGGTTACCTAATGACGCATTAAAGCCCTCTGTTTTTATTCCGTGGTCGCTCCGTGTAACATTCTCCGAGCACAATCAAGGTAAAATGTCGAAGGGCTTATAACTCGGCAAAGAAGGCTTCGCTACCCCTGATTTTGGTATCAAATGATAGGATTTTGTTTATATAACATGTTTATGTGATAAAATGAATTTCGCCCAGGTAAAGATTTTTTGTGATTATGAGCCCATAGCTCAAAATGATAATTCCCGCAGATAGCCTGGTTTTCTCATATCAGGTCACATATACCACAGTAAATATAGCATTAATCTTGATCTATAATGATTGTTGGGATCACTTTCCTTACTATACTTGTGAAATGAAATAACTGCTTCAGTGCCTCTTTTGACCATCATGCCATAGCCATCAACCAATTTAATATCTTTTACAGAACTTAAATCAGAATTTTCAGCAGAGGGGAACATATCCATTACATCATAATTGTCATCATTACTAACACCGGAACCATATTTTACTTTAAATTTTGCAGCAAACTCAGCCAAACTCAAATATGCAAGTTGTCGTGGTCTGTGTATGTAACGCAGAACAATATTTTTACAAAAAACATCGTGGTCATCGTCTTGTAGAGGACAAAGAGCCTTATTATTTTTAAATAATGTGATACGATCCTCAATTGGACTAGTATTGATATGTTCAATGTCTCGACTCAGTTTAGTCATAGGTAATGATAACAAGCGATAAGCTGCTTCTTGTGCACTAAGGTCTCTATGATTTAAGAATGCAGCACCAATTTTGCGTAACTGTTGTGACAATTCTGAAGTTCTTTCCTGTGATGCGACTTGTTTCAAAAGTTCACTCATACTCTTTTCAGACTTGGTAATGTATGATGCCACATACATTACACAGGCGTAAGCATTAATGACAAATTGTTTGCCTGCCAAGCTATTAAAACATTTTCATTGTAATAGTTAATAAAGCAATCTTTTGGATCTTTCCTCAAAACTACTACATGACCAGAAGATGTGCTTGAAATTGCTCTTTCATATTCTTCTCTATTTGTTTGAGCTAGCTCAATCAATTCATCAATACTGATGTCAGTGTGACCATCCACTAGTAGCTTTCTTACATTTTCCAGAGATTTTTTGACTTTGTCACTCACATCATTATCACTACTAGACTGATAATCAATCAGTGTTCTTGAAGATGGAATTCTAGGAAAATTAAAGCGACATTTTTTACTTCGTTTGCAGTAAGTTGAGTGACGATGGGTTTGCAGTTCTTTTACTAATTTTTGCAACTGACCCCATCAGAGGGCATTTTGCAAGAGATATATTTATCAATAAGGTCGCACACTTTTTCTTCAAAATCAACTCCAAATTTAGGAGCATCCTTAATCCATTGAACACAGTGAGCATGAAGCGAATCACGAAACTGAAACTCCACTCTGACTGCATAGTCCTGTAATACTCCTAAAGGATTAGCAGAAGATTTTAAAAAGTCAGTAAAGAGACAAATTAATCTGTAGTGGAAGTGTCTTGCTGCTGCTATAGGATTCCGTCGTATCCAGTAACATAGTTCTTCAAATGAAAGATTTTTTACTTGTTCATCAGTGTAAAATTTTTCATATTGCCTGGCTATAACCTGGATTAAGTCAGGCCATCTAAGATCAGCAGCTGACACTGTAAAAAACCAAGTTGGAGTTCCAAGCTGCCTGACCATTGCCAAGAGATCACAAAAAGTTCTTTGATAGTAAGGTGGACTGCCATGATCGTTCTTCATAAAACGGTAGGCTTTATCTTTATGAATGTATTCTTTTAAACATCTGGGATCTCTAGCTTGAGCAGCTGTAATTCCACTATCATAAGGCCTTCGACGCCATATATAGTTATTTGCATCATCCAAGATTTGCTTAGATTCAACTATATACTGTGCACAAAAGAGGTAATCAAGGTCAGAACTAAAACGTCCATCTATATTCAGGAGGCGCTGATTCAAGTATTTTCTATAAGTTAGGCTTGTTATGCTTTCAGTGTTAAATCCACCACTTCCTAACGGAAACTTGTCCGGATTAGACATTAATTCGAAATTAGCATCACACATTATAGATAAAGGTTTTTGTCCTTCACCTGGTGCTATTGAGAGAATATTATTCTCTGTCTCAGGGTTATCCACTGACAAAACACTAGCAAATGCTGGCCCTCCATTAATTGTTAGTAGATGCTCATCACCTTCAATAATAGTTTCATCATCAAGTTCACCTGAGTCATTACTCTCAGTGGTTACATGTACATTAGTTGTAGATGATGTAGTATTACAAATCGGAGGACGTGAGCTATTACTATCAGTAGTTGCAATACTACACTCATGAGACATAGCATTATTATTAATAAATGGCACATTATGTGTATTATTTCTAGCAGTAGAAGTATTATTACATGCACAAATAGGATCTAATCCTACGAAGTGTAATTGCATTAATAATCCAATATGAATAGTAACACTACTACTATTGTTACAAGGGTACACAGTTGTGACACTAACTCTATTATTAATATTCACTTGTAAAATTTTTATTGTACTATTTCACGTTAAAAATCCCTTGAATTGCTATGTGATCCCCCCAAGCACCATTACCTAATCTTTCAAGGTATCTCTCCCATAAAAGCTTTTGCCTCTCTTCATCGTCACTTATCGAAGATATGAGTGTATCAATATAGTCTGAGGATTCTGTATCAGCATTATAAGCATTAGTGGCAGGCACTGCTGAACATACACTGTCTTTGTACAGCTCACTATTTTCCCTTAAATGGCTAACTAAAATGCTTCTAAATGTATCACTATTTTTTGGACAATTTTCTACTTGATAAGTAATAGTGTTGAAAAGACAGTTTCCATCCCCAGGCACTTCATGCACAATAAATCCTTTTTCCTTAGCAGCATCAAGTAATAATTGGTAAGGTGTTAAATGATCAGAATTATCAGAATTATGAATATTATTACTAT
>NW_003546266.1:333450-400796 GCF_000090795.2 Amphimedon queenslandica | reverse complement strand
CTCTTTTCCCTCATCTCTCACTGCTACACCTACTTCTCATACACTATTCCCTTATCTAATTCTCCCCCGGTCCACCCACGTACAAAATCAGGGCGACGTGTCACATTTCCAGACCGCCTTAATCTTTAAAGTATCGTTCATTTGGGTCATTCACTGGAGGGGGAGTACTGTAGTGAGTCTAGTCTATTGGACTATTGTTCCTTTATTACTACTACTACAATTATTATTATTATTATTATTATTATTATTATTGACCTTTAATAACTATTGCACGCATGCTCTATTTTGTTTTTTAGTTTTTCTTTTGGAAAGAAAACATGTTAACACTCTCTCTGACTTCCTATCTCCCATTTTCTCCCTCTCGTTTGTTGTATGAGTATTATCGCTTGTAATCACTTCAACCAATTAAATACAATGGTGATAAAAAGTATATCCAACAGTCTACGCTTTGCCTTACATGCACGATCTTTTTGTCTACGAGATGAAGTTTGTTCATTGGTCTTGAATCTACGACGTTTGGAACTGACTCTCTGTTTCTCTCATTTCTTTCACAATGAATTTCTTCACTTTCAGTAGCTTGTCTTTTTCTCTGACAATATAAATTATTTCTTTTTCTAATTGTTGCTTCCTCTTCTGATTCCATTTTTTTCATCAGACTTTGCAATTCTGTCATTTTTACGATATTCTGCAGCTTGCTCAGGTGTCTCTAAGGCTCTTTTTCTAGTTTTTTGATTTTATTGAATCTCTTCATTTTTGAGGGACAATTGTTGAGTATCACTTTGTTGCCTACTTTTATCAAGTAATATATTTGAAGGGCGGCCTTTGGACATGACAAATCTATGACCACACTGACACATCAATTTTCTAATATGCACAGAAATATTACATTTTGGACAAGTTTTTGTAGGCCCAGGATTTTTCTCAATGTCTCCACAAAGAACAATAAGAACAAAATACATTATGTAAGTGAAACACAAAAAAAACATGATCGACAAGCATAATACATAACTCAAATTAGAAATACAAGCAAAGTTAGCACACCCATTAGAATATTTTAAAGGTGTGGATAGCAAAGCAAAATACCCCAGCATGCCCATAATGCAAAAGGGAACCATGAAAATCATACACATAACCAAGACCAATTAATTTATATTACATTGCTTTTGCTTAAATACAACAAAGGAGATGCCAACCCTGTTGCTTGAAAAGCAACCAATAGAGGCTCTCCAAGCTTCTATAGAGATCATTGTGTCCAGTTGAACTCGATACAACCTATATAATTATAGGGAAGTGGATACAGATTGAATAGTAGACTTGCTACCCATTCCACATCCTACAGTAATTTGTAGAATGGGGAATGGTGTACATGAGAGTAGAGAGAGACACTGGGCCTGCAATTCAGAGCAGTAGCAGTAATAAACTTACACTAAATTTGTTGACCAATGATCAGTGAAAAAATATGATAGTCACTATGGAGCTCAACTGAATCAAAAGCTCACTCCACTCCTGTCAAAGAAACAATCAGAGAGTAGGTGGACTAAGTAAAAACTTAGTTAAAGGAAGAAGAGAAAGTATAACAGTCTACAGAACAACTGACAAAAAAAAGCATGCTTTTCTGAAGTCACACCCAATGTATAGGAATCTGATTTTCCCTTCTGCATGAGAAAGCTTGATGTTACACTTTGCATGAGAACTTTATGCGTTTATACTAGCTAATTTGTAATGACTAATGACTTAATTCCTTAAATGATGTTTAGCTAAATAAATAATAATTAATACATTAAGTCTTTTAAAGACGAAAATATAATATTATATAGATCTACATGATATATATTTATTATGCCAGGTAAAGAGCTTCTTCAAAGTCTTCATTTTCTTCCTAATTCTACTTAAAATATTTTAAAAATAAAACAAAAGAGTAGATAGACTCTATAGACAATTTTAAGGAATAACATATGCAAGTATAACTGTATTATAATGTATCTGATATCCTTTGGAAACATTAAAGCATATTCATGGTGTAGCCCACAATGACCACATTCAGGAAGCATTTCTTTGATGTGGGATATTAATCAGTGCAACCCACGATGATATGATCATGTAGAGTTAGTATAAATAGCTAAGGTAAGAGGTGAAGTTCAATACATACCCAACAAGAACAAAAAAAAGAAATTTTTGGAAGGGGCTTATGTCTTTGCTTCCTTGGGCCCTAGGAGCTAAGGCATAAGTCTCTATCTTTCAAATTTATACATTCTTTTTTTAATGAATTTTAGCTATAAACGAGTGTAATGTCATGATGCATAGTAATGAAATCAATAATTTCAATGTATGTACAGTCTGGTAGATGCATGACACTCATGTAGACCATAAGTCTCACTGGTTTGTTATATACATGTCAATGGTTTTCCTGAAAAATCACAAAGTAGTTACGGCGGCGAGTCCAAGCACCGTAGGTGTCTCGTATGGAAAGAGTTTGAGTTTAAAGATGGAGAAAGACATAAGAGATAAAGAAAGAGAAGGAAATATTTGTCTTTGTTATTTTAGTGATGACGATGACAACGACGGTGATGATAGTGATGATGATGACAATGATGACGACAGTGATGATAGTGATGATGATGACGCTGATGTTGGTGGTGACGATGATGATTATAGTATTGATAAGTAGCAAAAGACTCAGCAACATGTGGACTACAGTTGTCAATGGAATGAAAGAAGGTTTGCCATGTATAGAAGAGAAATAATAGGATATTTTTAGAAAAGTAAGTGATGACTACATTTGTGGATAGAGTGATATGACAACAAGGCACTTACAGAATAAATCACTTAAAGACAGTGGATGAAATTGGAGGAATAGGTGGCATGAGTTGGAGCATGGGGAAGATGGAGCAAGGGGGCTGATGAGGTGTGAGCTGATGGGACTGAATGGACCAAAGAATTTATAGGGGGTCAGTAGTAGCATACAAAAATAGGAGCATAAGTAAGGGCAAAGGACTATGGGCTATGTGTAAGTGTAGTGGACATCAGTGAAGGCTCCTTCTTACCTGTTAGGGCACACATTTACCCCATGACAAAGGGAGGGTTTCCTTTTTTGAAAAAGTGAGAGTGACAGTGAGTAAATGTCATAGAGACTGTTGTGTAGTGTGACCTAAATAAAAAGATATGTTTGAAATGTATTTTGTTACTATTTCTGTACTGCCTGAACATGTACATGTATAAGATGTTTTTGCATGCTTAATGTACTCACCTTTATCCACATTGACAAGAACGACCAAGAGAGCATTGACAGATATTGGAAAAAGAGAAAAATTGCCTAATTATGTGTAGTAGTCTTAGGACACTTTTGAGGGGACTAAATTCATTCGAAGAACTCCGCTGCGGTGCCTCAGGTATGCTTCTAGCCACTGCAGCAGGTTTAGGCATTGATGGTTTTGGACAGGCTTTGTCCAGACAATTGTCAGGACAAAATTTCCTAATCCTATTATAAAGATACCATTGCCTATCTGCTGTTAGCCCTTTTGGAGGTATTACAGGTGGCATATATCAAAATATCTTTTCTCCCTGTGGGCCATACAAAGTTTCCTCCTGACTAGTGCTTTGGGTTGATGAAGCAATGCTTTCGGAAGACTGATGTTGGTTGCCTTGAGTATATTGTACTGTAGTCAATGAATCCTCTGATGTGAATGTTCCTCAACTGGTAGGAACAGCTGAGTGCGGGTAATAGTTCAGTCTTTTGGGTTCTTAAATCCCTTTTTTAAGTGAATCAAAGATATAAAAATCCAGCACTTCACTTTTGAGCAGCAATCATTGAGGGGAGGAGACTCGTTAACACAAGCAACATGCACTGATATACCACAGTCAGTCAGTTTCCTCAGGGATAGCAGCATCAGTCTTCTAACTGTCAATGCACTCAAGGCCAAATATTGCATTACAGCATTGTTTTTGTTCTGGCCTTTACAGTAATCAGCATTCCAGTGTACTGCGATGGCATTGATACCATAGTTTTTTAGGTAGTGATAGAAGTAACTGATAACTGTATTGCCTCCTTTTCCATTGTCCACGCATTCGTCAACTACATATGTGACTTGCTTAGGGAAAGCTTCACAGCAGACCCCAAATCATCCACATTTCCTTAGTGTAAGGACATAAATAGGCCCTGGTTGCAGTGGGTTACTCGGATAGTGCACCTAGCATATTGAAATTACAATAATTAAATTCTGTACTTATAATTGTTAGGTAGCTGCTGTGCATAATCTAAGCTGTAATCAATTTTTGGTATAGGTATAACAGGTCTTTCCACTAGCACATTCAGTCTCTTCACAGACTCACTCACTCTCTTTAATATTGCTCGAAAGTGTTCCCTCTCCTATGTCACAAGTTCAAGTAAACATTATAACACCCACGTCAGGGATACATTGCATTTGTATGACTGGCCGCAGGCCTGAGGGCGAGGTCATACAAATGCAATGTATCCCACACTGGGGGTGTTATCAACATGTTTGTGTAGTAAAGAGTGGGCGTATCAAAGGTGCGTGCCAATGTGCATGCTCAGTAACACCACACCTCGTGGTAAAATGGTAGCAATTGAGGATGTGAGGCTAAAAAAAGACACTTTTATGAACTGATCCAGGCTTTAGGTTGACATAATCTTACTATTTTCAAGCTATAACAACTGGAAGAGGTTCAGAACAAAGATCCTGCGCTTGTTGATTGGCCATGTATCGATCTTACCTTCCCCGGCCATCTTACTTATTATTGAGGCTTAGTCAACCATTGATTTCAACACAGAAGGAGAGCAGTGAAACTCTACCTGCATGGATCATTGGTCAATGGATCGATCTAAAGTTTTCTGCACTCCGGAGACTCACAATTTTTCCGACTTTCTACCCACTGTCCGTTACCGCGGGCCACTGGACCTAGGCCAGACTTTATTGCAAGCTTTATTGACAGTTGACTTTCAGCTTATAAAACCTGTACAATAATGTTGTTTCTAATATTTTATTTTAAGAGATTTTTGCTGTCAACCCACAGGGATACAAATAAAACCACAGGGAGTGTTACAAATGAAAGCAGTGTTACATCACATTTGTAACCACAGGTGGTGCCTTTAATACGCCACTCACTATTATACAATGTGTACCATTTCCACTTGAAGCACCTGAAATTATTAAGAGGTTAGTTTTAATCATATCACCCTAACCTTTACCTCAGATTGTCTCTCAAAGGATGTGTTACAGCTCCCTCACTAATGCCCTACTGTTCTTCCTACATGTGAAGCAGAGGCCTGTCATCGGCTTTATTATGTGAATGTGAGGAACGTACAATTTCCAAGCCAACTTAAATCCCTTCCTGTTCATCACAAGATGCCTCGTACATTCCATAAATCTGCCTTTTGGACATACTTGATGGAAGAAGTTTAGCCTTTTTACAATCCCTTACCCCTGGTCATGACCCTGGCAAAAGTATGCAATGCTCCGGAAATCTCTGCAAAAACTTTATTATTATTTAATGTCTTTGTTAGACAATGCATTGTACAGTTGACGACCCGTGTTTCCATGAATTTTTCAATTTATTTTTTGCATGTACCTTGGCTTACAGCCCTCAGTCTTAACCTGCCTCTTCAAAGCCTTGAGCCTATTATGCCTAATGCCATGAATAAACATGAATAACTTCACACATATCTTCTAAAATTGTGACCATAATTGACAAAAGGTACCTTATGGCGGACAGGAAAATTGGTCTTTACAGCCTTAAAAATCTAGCTTCCTGAGCTCCATTTATCATGAAATTACTCCAGGGGATGCAAAAAGTTACTATGTAACTTTTAGAAACAATAGTTGCAGCACTCACAGGATGATATTTTTCATCATAATGATGAATTTTTAAATCTGACATAAGGTACCTTTTGTCAATTATGGTCACAATTGTCAGTTACTGAGTTTTAACAATTATTGTTTACTTTGACTATCCCATGATAGTAACAACTTTGCAGCTGTTTCGTCTCACTGCCGGTCTTCTTGTTAGTGCTACTTGTAGTACTTAAATTGGTGCAGGCCATAAGCTGTCCCATTGCCACCAAATTGCTCCTTGGTTAATTCCTCCATATCCCACCTCACTCTGCTTATGTAATCATTATCAAACTGATGATAACACTTGTTGCCACAACACCCTTTCCTATTAAATTAATCAAGACTCTTTGTCTAATATCTACTTCTCCCTCCTCTATACTTATAAGCTGTGAATCATCATCCATTGGCTGCTGGTCCACTTGCTGTTGTTACTCCTGCTGGTCCTCTGCTCCTGCATCCAGCAGCAGATCCTGCATGTGATGGCTTTCATCAACATCACTTTCATCATCAGAGTCAGAAAAGAAGGTATTAAGACGTGGAGTGTCCTTATCGGAGTCTTCATAATCAGTGTCAATAATAATTGATGTCTGGCATTTTATAATTATAATGTTTGATTTTACGATAATAATAGTAGTAGTAGTAATAGTAAGTGTTTTATCTAGTCTCGCTCAGCCAGACTCTCAACTCCTTTTTAACTTTTGGATGGCAGGGGAGAGTCTGGTGGACTGACAAACGTAGACTTGTTGAAAGGGCGACTGTCGGCTATGTCAGTGTGACTGACGTCAGGCAATAGAGACTATTTAAGGATATATAATTAGTTTTAGCAGGTATGGCAATGTCATGTGTCAACATTAAGGATAGAGCAAAAGAATGTATTTTACAAGCTGTTACCCGTTTTAACATCACTCTGAAGGACAAACAGTTTGATGTCATCAAGGCTTTTTTATCAGGAAGGGATGTATTTGTATCTTTACACACTAGGTAAGGGAAGTCGCTGATATATGCCTTATTACTAATAGTACTTGATTAATACAAAGGTATACAGAGGTATTAGTATTATTGTAATTATGTATTACTAGAGCAACAAGGAAGCATTGTCATCTGTGTCAGTCTATTAGTATGCCTAATGATGGATCAAAAAGAAAAATTTGCCCCACAAGGAATTATTACAGAATTTCTAGGTGAAAGCAAACTGATGCATCTTGTATCAGAAGTGTAAAGAAAGGGGAAGTTCAACTAGTCTACATGAGCCCAGAAAGCATCATATGTAATGTCCAATACCGCAATATGGTTCTTTCCCCAGTCTACCAAAAGAATTTAGTAGCATTTGTAGTTTACAAAGCACACTGTGTAAGGAAATGGTTAGTTACTTTTTTCGCACAATTTTATCAATTTTTATTTATAGGAGTGATAGCTTTTCAGTCGCATATTCTCAGCTAGAAGGTATTAGAAGTTTTATTGCCCCATCAGTAAATGTGACGGCTCTAACAGCTACAGCCACTAATGTAACATATGAGTCAGTTTGTCAACACTTGTCTTGATATGATCTACTTCTGGTTGGCCACTCTCCAAATTGTGACAACATAATGTATGAAGTGAGGCGACTTAAGTTCATTTTGTGGCCTCATCGCTGATGAATGGAAAGAAATAGGATTGGAGTATCCTTAAACAATCATTTTGTTACAATCATATGGAGATTGTGCTCTAGTGTGTCACACACTTAAATCAAAACAGGGCCCTTACATTGCATTTCCCCCTAATTATCCCATATTGCAACAGTTTGCCGTTGTTGGAACGTATACCTGAGAATCAAAGACAGAAATGAAGGACAAGACACTGGCATCATTTAGTGATGCACATGGTAAACTTTGCATTGCCTTGGCTACAACTGCTTTTGGAATGGGGGTAGACTGTTGTGAGCTTCGTGTCATATATCATTGGAGGGCTCCATCAAATCTTGAACAATATCCACAAGAAACTGGTCAAGCTTGGAGGGATACTTTTCCATCAAGAGCAGTTCTGGAAATTTAGAAGGCATGTCAAGAAAAAAGTTAAGAAATATGCGAGCATCAGGAGTTTCTGTTGAAGGGAGTATTAATGAAGCAATTTTTGTGCAGTGACTAAGTGGAACCAACAAGAAAGTTGTCTACATGTTGTGATGTGTGGAGGGATTCAGTTACTTAAAAACAGTTGTTGATGTTTTGCATATAACGGAATAATATTATCTATGATCCAATCAACAACATTGTCGTTCTTTATTTATTCCAGCATGCATTGTTGTACAGTTAGAAATGTGTTGACACTAAAGACATGATCTTCCCTGAGGACATCCTGTATTAGATTTAGATCCTTCTCATAGGAAGGCTTTTTATGCTTGTCACACTTGTGTCATCATTTCATCTCCAAAGGATTGGCAAACTTCATCCACTATTCCAATTGCCTTAGCTGCACATTCATTTGATGATCTATGTACATTGGACTCCATTTTGAAATGATACCCTTTAGCCTCCTGTTGAGGTGTTCCATATGAAGGCCACAAGGAAGGCTGCATCCTGCTCGTCCTTTTGAGTTTACAAAACGACTCGTAATGGTTTGTGTTGCTATTCTTTGCGATGAAGTTAAGTTGCAGCTAATTAGTAATGCAGCAGCCTCTTTAGCATTGTTCCTTTTGCCATTCTTTCGAAATATGACCATTAAATACTTCCATATACATATTACTCTCTCTCCATTACCTTCCTTGATCCCATCGTAGAAGTTGAACCAAATTAAAATCAGAGTTAAAGTAATTTCTCTGTTATTAGACACACCCACTAATCGGGCACTGTAACATTTCTGAAGAAGTTACTACTGAATTCTTCCGTTATCATGAGATAGATAACGGAGATAAGGTACATAAAAGTACAAAAACATTAGCAATTATCTTTTGTTATCAGAGAAAATCATCTCAATGTCAAAATATTGGATGGCCCCAATTCTGGACAATAATATTTTCCACTGTACATGGGCTCTCAGCAGACGACAAACTATTTTGAAACATTTGATACCACCACACAATAGTCCTATTCTTCTAAATTGTGAGTAAAAGTAGTTTTGTTCTTTGTTCAAAATAGAGCCATGTGAAGAAACTGTGTAGTGACGCCATTAATCAGACACTGTATTCAGACTTTTATAACAAAATGCTATTGAAGTAGTTTTAAAGGTCAAAAAATTATAGTTTAACTTGTTAGTAACTGTTATGATCCTTTAAATGTAGTATTATTTTGTAAAGACTAAAGTTGATTAATTATGGTAACATAAATTACTATACTAATAATTTACTCCACCCACTGTTCCCATTCAACACGGTGTTCAACTGGACATTTATTTTATAAATAGAATAGTTGCAGTAGGTACAACATTGGTTAGTGAGGTGTGACAATTAATCATCACAAAAGAGAAGAGTATTGCTAAGGACATTACTCCAAAGTACTAGCTGCTATGACAGTACTACATTCCATAGACCTAGATAAGGTCTCCTAAGACACCCCTAGCTCATTTGCGCATATATAATGCGTACTATGAATAACTGCGCATTTAGCTAAAGTAGCTGCCTAAAATAAACTCATTTCTGCTTATGGTTTTGAGTGGACTTCCTGGCTTTAGGAAAGTTTTTTGAATTGTAACTATTATCCAAAATTGATAACAAAGGTAGTTCATTGTAACAAAATATAATTTAGCATGCCACTTTTTTGCTAACAAAATATATAGCACTCAAAATGACACATGAATCATTGTTAAAGAAGCTCTGTCGCCTTTGTGGCAGAAAAAATAGGCCAGTACAAAGTGTCATGCTGTTTCACAAAGTTCAAAGAACCAATGAAAGAAGAATTTGCAATAGGTATTTAGCAGAATAGTGACGAAGTCCATCCCAAGTGTTTTTGTGATCGATGCTATGCTATTTTGTAGAGAAAGATAAAAGAGCCAAGGACAGAAGAGTAATGCTTACTTCTATTAATCTAGTAGAGTGGAGGGAGCATACAAATGAGAGCTATGAGACATCAGACATGCCACAAGTACTAGAACGTATAAAGGGTGGGAGGAATATAGGGAGGAGAGTGGGACGAATAGAGGTAATAAGAGAGGAAATAAGAGAGGAAAACCTTGAATAACATAGTTTCCATGTCATAATTGAACACATAAAGAAAATAGAGTCACCTTTGTAATATAACAGCCCAGATTTCTTTTCTTTTGAATAAGTAAACCTCACTGAAGAATTATATATCCATGTAATATAGCTGTGAAATCTATTAAACTATCCCATTTACCCATTCAAACTCTTAATGTCACTCTTGAACTCTAAATTAAAGAAAAGAAAGGTAAGAGCCCCTTTCTTAAGTACATGTCCATAAAATACCCTTAGCTTCAGGTGGCCACATTCCATTATACTGTTTGCTCTGGTATGGTAACAGACAAAAACGTGGCAGTACAGCAACAGCCTACTTGAAAAGGGGTTACATATGACTACCTTATGAGTAGTTCTTTACTTCAGAAAAAACCTTCAGTTAGCTAAAAGACTCATGTGTAAGTTCCACCCTTTATGATCCATAACTTTTGACCAGATAGTCGTAGTAACATGGAACAAAGAGCTACTTGAAGCTCTCGTTTTGCTAAAATAAATAGACTCCATTTAGACCCTGTAGCTTCACCACAAGACAGGAAAAATCTATTTAAAAGGTTGTTATGCACAGTGTCACCATGGCAACCATAAAATTTCAAAAATTTCTCTGCGCAAACTAAATGTTTAAAAATAATTCATTAGAAACACCTGTGTCAATTCAACACTAGATCGAAGTTTGCAACTGAATTATTGTCACTGTTTTTATTCATATATTATAAGTTTTACAATTGATAACTTTGACATAAGCGACAAATAAAAACAAAATATTTATTTTTTGCTTTATTGCATGACACTTCAGCACAAATGCAGTGCAGCCAATCATCACATTCAGAAAAATTGACCCAATTTGTAGCTTAGGAGTAACAACAATCACCACTCTGACAACTTTCCATTTCATAAACTTGGCTACAAACTCTGGTATCATTTGAAAAAGTAATGAAGAGTTTAACTATGTACATAAATCCAGTTGTACATATATCACCAGTGACAATAATAGCTTCTCTTTTTTAGCTTTGTTAACAGAATTATCTAAAAATAATAAATGAAAATGTTACCAATTATAATGTATTGATAATGACATTGACAGCTCTTCTCCCAGCTCTAGTTTCTGTTGGAGCAATATTATTAACAGAATCATCTAAAATAATCTAAAAATATGACCATTTATATTATATTACTATTGACAGCTCCTCTCCCAGCTCTAGTTGTTGCATTATTTGTAACAGAATTATCTAAAAATAATCAATGAATTATAACCATTTATAATGCATTTATTTTACTATTGACAGCTCCTCTCCCAGCTCTTAAATCAATATCAGTAACAGAATCATCGAAAATAATCAATAAAAATGTAAATGTGACCACAATTGACTAGAGGTATCTTACGGCTGATAAAAAAATTGGTCTATGTAGCCTAAAAAATCCACCTTCCTTAGCTCCATTAAAAATAAGAACACTCCAGACGATGCAAAAAGTTACTATGTAACTTCTAGAAACAATGGTTGTCTAACAAAGCACTCACAGGTTGATATAATTATGAATATAGACATCCACCATAAGGTACCTTTTGTCAATTATGGTCACAAATACTTCCAATGTATTTATGGTACTATTGACAGCTCTTCTCCCAGCTGTAGTTCCTTTTAAAGCAATATTAGTGACAGAATCATCGAAATGCAAATGTAACCATTTATAATACATTTATATTACTATTGACAGCTCCTCTCCCAGCACTAGTTGGAGCAATATTAGTAACAGAATGATCTAAAATAATCACTGCAAATGTAACCACTTATAATGCATTGATATTACTATCGACAGCTCCTCTCCCAGCTCTAGTTGGAAAAATATTAGTAACAGAATCATCACTGAAAGTGTAACCATTTATAATGCATTTATATTACTAATGACAACTTCTCTCCCAGATCTAGTTGAAGCAATATTAGTAACAGAATCATGTAAAATGATAAATGTAAATGCAACCATTTATCATGTATTTATATTACCATTGAGAGCTCCTCTCCCAACTCAAGTTTCTTATAAATCAATATTAGTATCAGAATCATCTAAAATAATCAGTGAAAATGTAATGTATTTATGGTACTATTGACAGCTCTTCTCCTAACTCTAGTTCCTCTTGAAGCAATATTAATAACAGAATCATCTAAAATAATCAATGAAAAAGTATAAATTTATAATGCATTTAGATTACTATTGACAGCTCCTCTCCCAGCTCTAGTGCCTCTTAAATCAATAATAGTAACAGAATCATCTAAAATAATCACAGAAAATGCAATCATTTATAATGTATTTATGGCACTATTGACAGCTCATCTACCAGCTCTAGTTTCTCTAGAAGTAATATTAGTAACAGAATCATCTAAAATAATTAATGAAAATGTAACCATTTTTAATGGATTTATATTACTTTTGACAGCTTCTCTCCAAGCTGTATTTCCTCTTGAAGCAATATTAGTTACAGAATCATCTAAGAATAATCAATGAAAATGTAACCATTTATAATGTATTTATATTACTATTGACAGCTCCTTTCCCAGCTGTATTTCCTCTGGAAGCAATATTAGTAACAATCATCTAAAAATAATCAATGAAAATATAATAATTTATAATGTATTTATAGTACTATTGACAGCTCCTCTCCAAGCTCTAGTTGGAGCAACATTATTATTACCTAAAAGTAATCAAAAATGCATCCATAAAACATTAGCAGAATGAATAGTTTACCTTGCTTCCTTTGTTGCTTATTATCTTCTGGCAAACTTTTCTTCACATCTATCATTTTCTTCTTTTCTTCTTGAACCCTTTTCTTTTCTTCCACGACCTTTTTCCTTTCTTCCTTCCGTTCACGATCCAGTTTTCGTTCCTCTTTCTCCCTTTGTGCTTCTAGCTTCTTTCTTGCCTTTTCATTTATTTCCTTTCTACATTCTTTACTAGTAACTACTCAAGCTGTTGATCTTTGTGCAAAAGTGGGGTTTTTAGTTACTGGTGGAAGACTTGCAATTACTTTAGAGAGCCTTGAAATTGGCTGAGGTAAAACTGGCTGTTTAGATTGAAGTGATAGCCATAATTTGTATCTTTTGTCGGTTGTGATGTCGTAACCTTCCTTTCGCTTCACATAACATTACTTCAGCTTCTGAAAATTGCTCAGGATCTGGTTTACTCAGTCTTGTGTAGGTAGCATTTCAAGGAGGGGAGTCCAAAGAATCATCTGATATTGATCCATCAGATTGAGACACAGAGGCTACTGGCATTGTGGCACTAGATTTGTGAGGGGTCCTGTTATGAAGAGGGGTTAGCAATGTAATATATATAAGACCAGTCCACTCACACAGAGTTAAAGGCTCTGAAGGAGAATTTGGGAAAACTTTATATCTATCAATATCGGGACACACACCTGTGACCTTAAATCCAGACATAATATTCTGAGGTGTCATAGCTTGTGCCCAGCTTGCCCAAACTAACTGGAGAATTGAATGCAAGTGACAACTTTATCAGGATGACTCAGAGTATAGTTATGACATACTTCTCTCCATGCCCTTTTTGAAGGACTAAATATTTCTTTGTCTAAAGGCTGAGTCTTATGTGAGCTATGAGGGAGAAAGAAAAAACTAAAACCTGCTCTTCAGCAGCATTATTTACAAAAACTGGAGAGAAATGACTACAGAGACCGTCTTTGAGTAAGAGTAAGGGGCGAACTGGAGGAGCGAAAGCTAAAAAATGGTGCAAAAACCAAGTTTTAATAAGCTCAGTTTCCATCCACCTACTATCATTTAGCCCATAAAAAGTACTAGGTACTTCTTCTGTGGTTAACTCAGGTTTTAGCACTTTTCTGTCAAATACAACAAAAGGGGGTATAGAGTAGCCACCTGTACTGCAACAACATAACACAGTAATTGGACGTTTATTTCCACTTAAAAGTACTGCTGGATTCTTATAATTTTTTTTGACTATTATTTTTGGGGCCTTCGGGTTCAAGAGAAACCCAGACTCATCGGCATTAAAAATTTGACGGGGGCGATTTGTGAGTTCTGCTTCAGTTAGAGTAGTTTCAAGCAAATCAAAATAACTTTCCATCACCCTAACAGAATAACCGAGCATGACTTAGGGTTTCAGGTGATCGAAGAACTAGTTCTGGATGACAAGACTTAAAGGAATGCCACCAATTCATTGTAACTGTCACATTAAGACCTCTTTCAGTGATAACAGCTTGAACCAATTGAACAACTTTGTTTATTGTTTGTGAATAACCAATGGAAGACATTCCATTAAGAAATGAGACAAGCTCCTCCTCTTCAGCCTCTGTTTAATATGGCTTTGCCTCACTTTTGGCCTCAAACTCAACCCTCACACTGATATAATCAAAAAGCATTGACTTTGGTATGTTATATTCTTTTGTAGCCCTCCTGATAGACATACCACCATGTACAGAATCACAGGCTTTATGTAAAGCACTTGTACTCCAGCCTTTGTAGCTTCCTGGCCTAGCTGCAGGACTACTAATGTGACTACTAATATGATTGTTTGTATTTCCTTGCACGAAATATGCGATCACAAAGTGGAACTGATGCCACCATACTACAATTAAAAACATTCAAAAATACATAAATAATTCTTAAATAAACTACCCTCAAATCAAATTGTACTGTACATAGTTGTATTTTTTAATCATATACAAATTTCTATGCAGCATAAACTACAAGTATATTATTTAAGAGCTAACAAGTACTAGTTTAGCACCGAAGATGTACTACTGAATAGAAAAATAAAAAACACTTGTAGAAAAAGTATGCTCAGATTAATTATTGCAATCAGTGCACTAACATTAATACAATGAACTCTCAGGAATGCCAATTTGAAACCACAACATGATATTATTAGGCTAATCATTAATATTAATAATTTTCTTTCACTTATTAGCTTGATGTCATTGAAGCTACTACAAAAAGCAACTTACATGAAAACAATAGTCACACAATATAGGCTCCCGAGATGCAGCCCCAGTGCTTTGATAAACATGGAAGTCTATGTATAAAAGTAATCATCACTTGCAAGGTAGCAATGCAGTCAATACCTACCTTTTCTTGCACTTTTTCTCTCCACAAAGGCTAAGCAAACAAACTGCTACACAATAAAGTCACTCAATAACAAACCAAAGAGATAAGAGTGATCAGACACAAGGCCATCGAGCATGAGCAGTTTTACATGTGGGAGGGGCTCAGCTTTATAGTTCGAGCTGCACTTTGCAATTTGCAAGACAGACAACATAGCTTATACATTCAGGTTGCTAAATTACTTAAACATTGCCTTTGAATCTTCTGATAAATTTTGCTAGCTTTCCACAGGCAAAATAAGCAATAAAAAGTTTTAAAATTTGCGTCCCATTATACGAAAGTCCAAATAGGCATCTTCATAAGTGTTGGTAAAGATACCCAAATTGCAAAAGTATAAAGGAAAATTTGAAGCAGTAGTTTGCTGCTGTAATAGTGTAATGATACCCCTATCTGCTGATAACAAAAGTTTACTTTTCCTACGAAGCGAAGTCCATCGCAGAAAATTTTGAGCCAATATTAGAGTAGTCCAATTCTATTCTTTTAAACTTTTTGCTGACAAAAATCAAGAACACTGTTAGTCAGTTTCTTGAATATGCTAACAAATCTAGAAGCTCTACTTCGTGGCATCAAATATACTCTAGCAAGATAGCTCAAAGGTGAGTTACAGTGTCCAATTAGTGGGTGTGCCCGATAATGGAGAGATTACTCTAGTAGCTCACAGGCATAGGCATAAATTAAATTTAAGTGTATTTACACCAGAAAAGGAATTATAATTATTTACAACATCATAAATACTATTACATACCTTGGCTTTTAGCTTCACAAATCTGTTGATGATAATCTCAGACACTTCATTAATAGTCATTCCTTCCACATACACTTTCTCAGCTGCAGCAATGACATGTCCTACAAGCACCACTTCAGAAAATCTTCTACAGCATTGGTACATAAGTTCTATGTAATATACTTCTAAATTGAAAAATGGTTCCTCTGTCAGAAGCAGACCGTGTTGTGTATAATTGCTTCCAGATAACCTATACCAAATAATAGTCACATGGAATTCAATTGTGGCCACTAACTTGGATGAAAGTAATTCGAGCATGCCAATCTTCGATAATTGATACAAGGCCGTGAAGTTTGTCACTAGCAATGTCATGATCATCTCTGATATATGCTGCAGTTCTAGCTCGTGCAACCAATAAATCTTCCAAATATTGGTATCATTATATTCAAAGGTGTCACAATTAGGAAGTGAAGCTTTGCACACAACTTGGACTGCAGGTATATACTTGTGCAGGTTATTTATATTGTGCAAAATTTCATCAATTTTTTTCGCATTCTTGAATTCTATTCCCAGTGGAACCTAGCATTAAACATCAGCATTGTTATGGCTTTTTGGTGTAGCACAATATAGGAAAATACACTTGTTGTACATAAATAACTCAATAATGGACTTCATTTTCATTGCTGCTGCATATTTGTCAATGTGTAAAACAACATCTTGTAATTTTCAAACCTTTTGATGTTTCATACAAGCCATCTGAAATGAACCTATTAGTAGTGTTTACTTGAAATCAAAATGCTGAATACCTTTGTGATTTATTCATGGTCTGTCTCCAATGGCAGCAACTTCGCAATATCAATAGCTTCACGATTCTGATACGTGGCTCATATCTATTAAATCCTTTACTGCCAACATATGGAAGTAATGTTGTGACACAGTCTAACTATCCACTCCTTGGAACGATCGTCTAAAATTCTAATCCATACTATCTCCAACAATCTTGAACACATGCCATTTTTCACCTAAACATGGATTAAGCTACTGTAGTTCATAAAAGTTTCCTGCTTTCATTGTCCATTTAATCTACGTTCTGAACCCTTCCATCCACTTCATCATGACATTCACTGCTCACATCAATAACATGTACTGCCTCTTCTAAAAATATTAAGTATAAAAATTACATGTATAGGTATAATGTATCTTACGCACTATGTCATCCACACAATCATCAATATCAAGATTATGAATCAGTTTTGCCATGTTTCTCATATCATTTGTTTTATCAACAACATCTACGAACAACATAACACAATGCATGATGAAGTTTTTTAACATACTATGAATTAAGTCTTCTTGATCTTCATTACTAGTCATTTCTAAATGTCTACAATCACTTTCATCAAAATCATCATATAGTAAAATATTAGATGGACGGCCAAACTGATATACTTGATGTAACAAAACAGTGCATTTCACTCCATTCCTGAACCTCATTGTCATGTTCTTGTGATTATTGGTTTATAAACCAATGGGTCGCAGAGTGTGAAAGGCAAACCATCAATGGCTGTAAGCAGTTACAAACCTATTTATGAACAAGTAAATAAAAAAATTTCTATTAAATAAGAAAAAGTAGGGTTGTCAAAAAATAAAAGAAACAAGAGGGTTGAGTTTAACCATAATAATAATTAATAGTTCAATTAATAATTATAAATGTTAATTAATAAAAAATAACAATTCATAAAAATAGTACAAAGATTTCAAACCCTACTTTGCAGAATTTTATGAAGGAGCATTGTTTCCTTTAAAATGACAAATTTTATTGAAAGATTGATAACCAAACTGCTTCCTACACAACTGTGGCGAGTCCAATTACAACTCTTATACACTTATTTTTTAGATATTGTACTGAATCACAAACATTAAAGAATGCAATAGCCAAATAATTATCTATAATTTAGATGTTTTAATTGTCATGACAATAATTTATTCCATCAATACTAGCTGAAAAGTTTTATTTATATTTAACAATAATTAATTTACATCATAGAAATGTAGTAGAGCAATCACTAGGTACAAAGGCATAATTATTATTAAAATTCTATTTCTGCCTATTATCATTTTCTGCAAAGTAGGGTTTCAAATCTTTGTACTATTTTTATGAATTATTTTTTATTAATTAACGTTTATAATTATTAGTTGAACTATTAATTATTATTATGGTTGAACTCAACCCCATTGTTTCCTTTATTTTTTGACAACGCTACTTTTCTTATTTAATAGAAATTTTTTTATTTACTTCTTTCCATACTTTTTATTAAATTTTATTAATAAATAATCCTTTTTATTAATAATTATAAAATTATTAATAATTAACTTATAAATTTATTTAATTTTTTTGAATTTTTGAATCATTAATTATAGCCTAGCTCATAATTTTCATCATTATTAATTAATTAATAATCCTTATTAATAATTACAATTTTTGCCTTAGTTATCAGTTCAATGCTGGAAGAAAAGAACTTTGAAATAAAAACTATAAGAAGACCTATCGCGTTATAAAAATATCATTCATTAATTTTTATTATTTTTTGTTTTGAATTTTTGAATCAGTAATTATATTCATAGCCTAGCTGATAATTATTCATCATTATTGACCATTACTAAGATCTATTTCCTGTTCTGAAACTATTTAAGTTTACATTCTGATACAATTTCAGTTGCCGTTTTGCTCTCAAGTTAACTACTACAACTTTCTTTTATTAAAGAAGCACTGAAGTCAGTTCAGTTAAAAATTAAATTAGCTATCAATATATTTTCTTTTTTGTTAGCATACGTTATAATGGATGATGATGGTGATGAGCACATAGTTCATCCGCCACCGCCAGTAGCTGGAGATGGAAGGCCTCCACCACCACCACCACCTCCAGCACTTCCAATCCCAGTCCAAAGAGCTGGAGGCCCGCCAGTGCTCCCTCCTGGAGTGGCACCAGAGCTCCCTCTTAGAGGAGCACCGGTGCTCCCTCCTGGAGGAGCATCGGTGCTCCCTCCTTAAGGAGCACAGGTGCTCCCTCCTGGAGGTGCACCGGTGGTCCCTCCTGGAGGAGCCCCTCCTGCCCCAGGACTGCCTTTGCTTCAACAGCAAAGGCAGCAGATAATAGCCCAGCTGAGGGCTGTGAATAGACAGATTGTATGTCTTTACTATGATGTACTTAATATTATCATTATATTCCATAATAGTGTGCCAATCTACCAAGGAGAAATGGCAGGGGCAGGGGCCGCAAGCCGAGGCCAAGAGGGGCCGTAACAAAAAACTATAACTTTTATTAACTATGTACTTCATTATAATAATAGATGTTAAAAAATAATCAAACTGTGAATTAAAAATACATCAGCGTTAAGCCAGGATGAAAATACATTAGTAATGCCAAGTGTTTGACAAGACATAAATGCTTATTCCCTTCAGTTTCTTTCAATATTTCTAGAAAAAAATTCACACTATCGTAATGCATGATTTTAAAAAATTAAATCTTACCTAATAATCATTATTATGGACATACTGATTACATACATGAACATGCACTGTGCCGTCATTCATAATCTATGAAAATAAATATGACATTTATAAATCCAATATATAATTTTTAATACTAACTATAAATCCAAGGCTATATAATGTTACAAATAATTTAATGTTATATTGCACACTCCAGCAAATTATTGTTTTAAATCCTTTCTAGCCGTCATTACGTGTAAAGCATATAATAACATATCAAAAGCAAGCAATGCAAACACGCTTCCTTTTAATAACAAACAATAATCACACAAATCACATCAGCTTTTGGATTCCTTCTAACTCCATTATACATACTATAAATGAAAATATAATTGCATGCATGATAATCATCAAACACTACAAGTACAAGAATGCACCAATAATTCACTACATGTACAATACACAGTGATAAACATGTACATGTATCTGCATGATATACCTTATGTTTGTCACAAACATACATTATAAACCATTAACAAGATGCAGCAGCTCACATAGAGGAATGTGCCATTCACCTTTTGAGTCTCATTCCAAGTCAGACCTCAATCTATAACACAACAATGTATTCCCTGTGCCAAGTAAGTACCTGTATAAATATGAATGTAATATACTAACTAATAATGATATTGGTAGCATCTACAATATTTCTGATTGGATCATACATGTATGTGAATGCATGTATTTTAGACATACTATTGCTTACTAATGCTATTCTCAGTTACGATACTTTCATGACCTGCTTAATATAACATAACACTGTGTACATGAAGAATTTCCGATGTGCAAACAATATTTTTTTGTTAATGAGAACATGCACATGTTACAACAATCATCAATAAAAGATGTGCAACATCAGCTGGCAAGCATTTAATATGTGCACAGCATTGATGGCAGCATCATTCAAATGCGCAACATCAGTCGGCAAGCATTAACTTAATAATGCGCAAAGCGTTGATGGCAGCATTATGTGCAACATCAGCTGGCAAGCATTTACATATATGTAATGCGCACAGCATTGATGGCAGCATTAACATGCATGATGATCATTATTTATTATATGTACAGAATCACTGCTTGAATAATACTACATGTATAATAACAAATTTTAATGTTACACAAAAATTTTTCTTGTCAGGACTTCAAAATTTTCAGCAGAGCCCCGATCCATAAGTACCTGTTATTTGTAATAAACATGTAGTACAAGCCACAAACAAGATCCAGATTTGATAATGACAGCTTCCTCCCTTCCTAACCCTCTGTCCTACATAAATGATAGTCGCACAAATTTGAATCAATGCATAAGTCTAATGAACTGTAAACCTCTTTCACACCCTCTCCCTTTCCATTATAGTATCAACTAATCAATATTCACTGTAATTTGCTATACCTTGATTAATCTCACTTCCTAAATGCAGTTACATCTCTTCATACTTAGCAATACTGGGTGGATATGCACCAATGGTTTTCTGACACACTCACACATCACTCACATTGCACATGCAGTGAAATACAAGTAACATTAAACAACCAATGTTTTTAAGATGATGGACCTCCCATACATCATACCCACTTCCATCAACAATCAATGCTTAAGAAATAGTAATGGATTTAACTGCTTGGAAATGATTAGTACCAACATGCTTCAAATACAAAGCAGGTGTATTAGTATCATAAGGAATGCCATATAATTCCTGGGTACCATATCTAACCCTGCCAACAAAAGTAGGAGTAAGTGAATATGAATATATGGTTGTACCTAATATTGCAGATAATGTAATAATCTCTGTCTCAGTGGCCCACACACAATTTCTATATATTTTGGACTTATTTATGTAATCATATATGCTTGAATATCTGGTTGCATTTAACGTACTATTAAACAATTCTTCTTCAAAGTTTGGCATATTACTAACAATTGCTTTACGTAATTCGTATACTGAGAAATTGACCCAGTGATGAGATATGAGAGGACATAAAATAAACAGTTCCCATCACCAATGACATCAAGAGTACTATTAGGTCATCTGACAATGGTGTCGTTGGACTACCAGGTAAGATTCTAGCTGCTGTGACAAATTTGAGATTTAAAATCTCACACCACCTTCTTTGAAATTCTTCATTACCATGGTAATAAACATAATCCCATTGTCTCCTTCTCACAATATCTGAGTTTGGAGGCTCTTCATAAGTAAAGATGACATCATCATCTTTTTTTGGATTACATGTCTTTAATTTAATGCTTGAGAGTTTTATAGATACAATCAGACTACTACTACAATGGTCATTTTTTACAATACACTTGGTTTTATCATCTTTTGGTTTACATTCAATGTTTGAGAGTTTTATAGATACAATGAGACTACAACTATCATCATCTTTGACATTAAATTTGGTTTTTAGGTCTTTCAAATTAATTGAAACCATTAATTTATCATCTTTTTTCAAGTGAGGCAATACCAAAGCAGTATTGTCGGTACTACTGTCTACATTAACTTTTCTTTTTTGGGGGCAAGGCTTATTTAAAGCATTATCGTCACATATTTTACTCTTTTTGGGGCGATTACACTTTTGTAAATCAGTACTCTTACGTTTATTGCTACTAACGGTACTGTTACTAGTACTTTGTACATGACTTACAGACACCTTGGCATTCTTACTACAAGGTTCACCATCATCAATTATACCAGTCACTTGAATCTTTCTCTTCTTTCCTTTACTTTTCTTGATTTGAGGTAAGTCTTTTCTAAATTTACTTCTGAGGCGGTTAATTTCATTAATGCACGGATTAGTAACTTTAACAGAGAGAGGATCAAATGATAATAAATGTAATCCATTTAATGTGCGTACACGACACAATGTAACATATGCCATACCATCCCCAAAAACATCAGTTGATAAATCAATAATGGCTGTATCTAGTGAGAGGCCCTGACATTTATGAATAGTAATAGCATAAGAGAATATAAGGGGAAACTGTTTCCTATGTATATACAAATTTTTAGATAGCATAAATCTAGATGTAACCCTTTCTATGTCACAAGGTACATCAATATGATCAAATTTGATTGATATACGTGTAGCATAAATACCCATTTCTGTACCAATGGCACCATTAATTAATCCTACAGTCACATCAATATTACGTCTTAGCATTACTCTACAGCCTACTTCTAAAGACAATACAGTTTCTAAACCAGCTGTTTTGCTTGGTTGATCTTTTAGTTTCTCTAATTTTTCTTCTTGTTGTTTGTCAAATTTTGCTGTGCTGCCACTTTCATCAACAACATCAACACGTGCCAATTCAATTTTCTCAGTTTCTAGACATTCTAACATTAATTCATTGATTTTTTGGCAGGCATCTACCTTAGAAAATAGGCAAATTGGAGGATTTGTTCCTTCACTTTCCAATTCCTTATATTTTTCTTGTATCGAAACCTTAAATACGCGACTCTTAAATGTATCAATAGTTTCATTAGTCAGACAGCCATGCCTAACAGAATCAAGCATCTTAAAGAAAGTTTCGTCTCCTTTTTGTCGCTCATTGATTGTTAGTTCATCATATTCTACTGTTTCTTTCCATATGTTAACTGCATTTGCTACTCCAAGTCTAGTTTTTACTAGTTTGTTGCTAATTTTTTTAAATACTGGTCTACCATTAACTGGTGGCAATTGTAAGAGGTCACCTACAAATAAAATATTTTTGGATCCAAACCATTCATCAGTACCAAATATATCTTCCAAGTGCATGTGTAAGTATGCTAGATTTAGACTGGATACCATAGATACCTCGTCTACTATTATAATTTTCAAATTTTTAAGTGTCATTTTTATTCTTTTCTGAGCTTCTTTATTCAAATCCCAATATCCAGCTGTCTTTCCCTCATGCTCTATTGGTAGCTGAAATAATCTATGTATTGTTAGTCCACCTACATTAAATGCGGCTATACCTGTTGGTGCTACTATAGCACACATAGTTTCACCATTCTTTGGATGCCATATGTCATCCACCAGGCATTTTATTGCCTCTATCAAAAACGATTTACCAATTCCATCTACACCACTAATAAACATCCTTAGTGGTTCGATATTGTCTAATCTAAGTAGTCTTGAACACTCGTTTTCTAATAAGTCTTCACGTTCTTTTTGACTTATAAGATGATTTACTTTTATCAAAAATTCTTTTTTGATCAACATTAAGCATTGCCTCTCTTTGCTCTAATGTTAAATGAGGTACATTTATATGCATGTCAGCAATATCAGCTACTGCTTCCATTATTTCACCCAATAATTGAGGCTTATCATCTTCCTTGTTATCAGGAAGTTCTTCAGTAAAACCGGCTTTATTTCTTACATCGACTATTGTTTTCCAATTGCGTTCGGCTTCTAATAATTTCTGTAGTTTGTTCAAATGATTTTCAATGCCACGTATAGATGCTTCTCTGAGACGCCTAATAGCTTGTTCCATTATTTCTCCTTCCATTACAAGTGTGCTCTCATCTCTAAAAGGCACAAATAAAAATATTAGCGAGTAATAAAAATCATCTCTTCCGCTTCTTGCATAGGATTAAATTTCCAATGGTTTGGAAGGACTGGCTTTGATTGAAGTATGTATTCTCTTTTTCCATTTTCGCCTATTTTATCAAATTTGTAATTGGCAACAAATTCATAAAGAGATACATCTCCCATGTTATTTGGTCTTGTTGGATAAAAGTCTTCAATTATGCTGGGATTAAAAATGTCTTTAGAAGATCGATCCATTTGAGTTAAATATGAATAGTTTTTGATTTTTCTGCTCCTTTTATGAAGCAAGTACACATTAACGTACTGTACGGTTACTGACTTCATGTATAAACTTTCACCGAGAAGAAGATCACTAGCTTCATATAGTCGTACTTCTTTAGCTTGAAGTAATTTAAGTCCGATTTTCCAAAGCCTGCTGTATATGTTGTCACAGCTGCTGACTTCATCCCATAAGTCCTGTGCATGACTCTTTTCTGCTTTAGTGACATATCCAGTTACATACTCTGTTAAGGAAAGACTCTTCTCAGCTATGTATTGCAAGTCCATATTTGCACGCCACAATTTCAACAGTAAAGGATTGTAGTCGTTGACTCGAACTTCTTTTTCATTTTGTTTGAGATAATATATTTTATTGCATGATTTCAAGCTATTTTCAACATCATTGATGCAAATACTATCTTGTACTGGTCTAGGAAAATCAAATCAGCATCTAGATACATAGGTCTTGCCGACTTTAATATTTCGTTTGCAGTATTTGCTGCACTTGTGCATTTGGTATTTTGTTACCAAAAAATTTAAATCAGTTGACGTATTACTATCTGGTATATGACAAGTAATTCTATCTTGTATGAAATAACAGACTTCTTCTGGACGATCGATACCAACAACAGGAGCATTTTCAATCCATAGGAGGATGTGATAATGACGTGCTCCACGCATTTGATATTGTTTTTAACATAATATTGCTCTACTTTGCCTAGAACACCTCTCTGGAGAATGACTATGTTAAAGAAATCCTTAAATTTGTATGAAAATTGTCGCGATACTGAAACAGGGTCCTCAGTACATAATCTAGAAATACTATATGATTGTGGTGCATTATTCACTTTTCTTAAATATTTCTTTTTTAAGAAGTGTTTGTTTTTTAAGAAAAGGTTTTATTTTTCAAGATGGAAACACTGATTACAAGAATACGAAAGTTTATTCCTCAAAAAAATTTTTGGCTATATGGTATACACTCCAGCAATAGTAACAAAGAATTAATCTGAATTTTATGTATGCATGCTTAGGAGGTCATTGCAAGGTAAATGATTTTTAGTATCACTATAAGCAGCACTAAATACGTTAGACTGGTATCATGTAGATCACATGCATAGATCTAGTTTTATTATTATTATTACTATAACTAATATCAAAATTATCATACAAATTTTAAACCATCTAAGTCACTCAAGATATTCATATTTAATACACAATCCTCATGACCTTAAGTCTTATGTTATTCCAAAATACTGTCCTCCTAAAATTGCATTGTCAATTTTCTCAGCAAATAAATCTGGATTACTAAGGAAGCAGTGTTGCTATACATGTTAAAGGTGGAAGCCTTGTCTCTGAATTACGATTACCTGTTAATTAAATCTGTGGCATCATAGTAAATCATGTGGGAGAAATTATGTCATCACCAGTAACGAAAGCAAGCATGTGCTAAAGACAAATAATATTATCACCCACTTTATGACCAGAATCTAATAAGTAATGGCTTAATGAAACAAAGTACACTTACATATAGAATAATATCTCCACATTCATGAACATATTTTGTCAATCCAAGTATCACTGCTTCTTTTAACTCCTGCACATTAAATCGAACTGGTGACCAGTTAATTTGGAACAAGTTAACAAGATGTTGACATTAAACTGGTAGTACTCGGTAAGAAAAGTTGCTTCACTAAGCTGGGATAGTCATCCATCAATTGAAGTACTCCAAGATGAGTCAAACCTTTTTTCAGTTGGTTTGACTTTCCTTTACAAGACTAAACAAGGTAGTGATGTAAAAAGACCATTATGAGCTCCTCCTTGTCCTCCATTGCTACAGCGGACAGTAATTCCTATCTCAAAACAAAAATCGGCAGAGTTCATCTGAGTCTGGATTGTATATAATGATTCCACCTCTAAAGGCTAATAGTGCTTGAATAGTAATAAATAAAACAAATGTACCTTGTGTAAAAATCTCTATACTTCATCACCATCAATCTCATCAATCATCTCTGTGTCCAGTGGTTTATTCAGAATGTAGGTAATTACTGATTTTTAATGAGGGGCTGCTTCACCATTAAGTAGTGACAAGGCAATTACATGCCCCACCATTTCATACTCCTATGAACTACAGTATGGTTTGAAGAAAACAATATCCTGAAGTGTCATTGAAAGCAGGCTGTTTTAAAGCATGTTTTGTGTCACTCCATATGTGTTTGCATCTAACTAATATTCTTTGACGATGTTCAGATACAGGGGCTACGAAACACTATTCCTACCTGATGCTTTAGCAGCTCTTCAACACTGTCAAAGACATGCTTAGATTGAACCCTGCAAAAGAAAAGCAATATAAGTAAGCTACAATTGTGTTATTAGAAAAGAGTACACAACCTTGAAGAAACAGTCTCTTGAAGACCTAACTGAATATTAGAATTTTCCAGTCACTACTATCACTATAGTAGTCACTAAAATAATAATATATCACTAATACTATGTATGGAAAATAAATTATTTGAGATTTTTTAGGAAATTGCATATACTTACTGCTGCTCATTCAGAAAACTTATATATATGGCAGGGAGTGATGTGACTGAAGAGCTGCACTTGAAATGGAATTATTATTATTATTGTTGCAATCAATAGCTTCAGAAGAGGCCCAAGGAAAATTACAATAAAATTAAAAGGTAAAAATAATAATAACATGCTTTTATATAGCAGAAATGTACCTTTAAATTGTGCTGAAGAAGCCTAACGTAAATAGAACCACTCTTGTACAAAACTTTAATGCCATTCCCATCTAATGGTAGTTTGCCATCAGAATCAGAATATGATTTCTCAAATTCAAAATTTTTGGGAATAAAACTTTCAAATGAATGCATGAATGATTCCTTGGTCTTTATGACAGTCACAATTTCATTACGTACATCAATTTTTGGCATATTAGTAGACACGCACACAATACCTTTAAGTATCACGTGATAATTTTTAACAGTGCACTCACACCCTTTATACTTAAGGCAAACAAGGTTTTGCTGATACTGGAGAGTATCCTCACTTCTTTTCTGTTTAGAATACGTAGCTATACGATCAGCTTTATTTGACTTAAATTCTTGCAACAATCTAGAAGCTTTGGCAATAGTACTCTGAAATCCACTAGGAGAACAATTATCAATAGTGGCCCTATTTGATAAAGCAAAGTGCTTCTTAATTCAGAATTGATTTCTGTCATGCCTATAATAATGAAAATTGAATTAAATTCAACTTACATGAAGTATTTACTAATAAATTAAATTTACATGAAGTATTTACTAATGCTTTGCTTGCAATAGTTTTTCAAAATGACACGTTGACCCATCTGTATGATTCTAACATACTAAGCTGCTGTTCGTCTAGCAGTGATATTAAATCTAGTGTAACCTACATTGAAATAAAAATCAGCTGTAGTTTTATTTACAGTAGGTATTTGTAAGTCACATGCATAAGCTTAGTTACTTATAACCTAAAATATTCCCTAGCTTTCCTAATGGTCACCATGAATCCCTAGCTAGCAGGCTCCACCTGACTAGTACTACCCTGGCATTAGTAGCTCACTTTTCTTCTATAAATCTCTGCAGTAGGTGACTAACCCAAGTCACTTGCAATGTTTCAGCAATACTATCTTTATCCCCTTGCTCTAGCTGCTAAACCCTTATTGACACCTCGATCAACACCAGAAATGTCCTTATTTGATCAGAAATGTGGATAGCACAATGCCACAATGGGCATGGATGATGTCACATGACTTAATAGTAAGCATGTGCAATGCATTGTACCCGCGCATGGAATTTCATTTGATGACTACTGTTGTTATTGAAACATTTGGTTTGCCATACTTCATACAGTAGTAGAGATGAGTCTTCGTACATTGTTCTATGGTATATGTAAATGTAATCATATTTTTACGTTGTTCCTTACTCATATCTCACAGTTCTGGATACCAATTAAGTTATACCTGTCCTTGTCTTTGCTCCTCTTGCAATAGGCTTCATTGCTTTTGCTACATCTTAGTCTCTACAAAGATATAGAAGAAAAAAGTATAACTACTTACCATGCCATGAGTCATATGAATTTTTTAGCTGCAACACCTGAGCAATAAAAGATGTCATGGGCGTTGAATTGTCATGTAATGTACTCCTATTTTTAGATTTGATTCCAACATATAAGGACTTCTTTCAGTGCATTTTGACATTACTATTGGCAATAATTCCTTTGTACAGGAAAGCTCCTTTGTTTGTGAGCAGGTGTGTTTTTTCTAGAAAGTGTGACAGAGCACAAAAATTGATGTACCAATTGAAGTGAAATAACTACAAAGACAATTACCTTCAGTAAGACACAGCATAGTTGTATCGTAGGCATTAGCTATAGAATTATGCCTAGCATCAGTGAAGACCAACTACAAATTAACATTAATAATTATGTACCATTGTTTGCGTGCTGGTGGAACTGGAACTAAACTGATGCAAGGGCCAAGATGTGGGTGCATCCATTTTCTAACTTTTTCTTTGTTTATTTTACTGGAAAGGTGCTTGCTAAATTGCTTATATCACATGTATGCACTTGCTGCACTCTGATGAGGCTTGTGGTTCTCTTTACTATACTTTAGGCAAGGAAGATTTAAGTTGCATTTCATTATAAAGCCTTGATGCCCGGCCAAGGCCTTTCTAGGCCCTCTGCAACTGTGCTGTACCTCTCATATTCTTTATTTCATTAATTGCCTTCCTCATTGATGCTTTGACACACCTTTCAATAGCAGCTACATACCCTTAAACTTATGTACATTAGTGAAACATTTACAGTGATACAAAAACTCATAAAGCTCAAAAACTAAAATTACATAAATCAGTGTACCTCTTTTCAATGAAATGTACCAGTAGATGCCCACTCATAGAAATGGTAGTATTTCGATGGGAGCATTCCAGCACGGATAAACGCATGTATAATCCAAAATAGAAATATTAATGCTGTTACTTTGCATTACACTTCATCAGTGGCAGATCTGGGGGTAGGCAAAGCAGGGCATTTGCCCTAAAATCAGAATGGCATACTAATTATGTTCATTGCTAGATTATTATTATTATTACTATTATTATATAAAAACTTTACAGTTTATATGTAATTTACAGAAATAATAGATGTAGAGAATAAAATGACGGAAATATACTAAATGTAGACGAGAAACGGTATCTGATCCCTAGTACAAAACAAATAAACGAACAGAAACAAAGAAATAGCAACATTATTAAGAGAAGTAGAGAGAGATAAACACAAATCGATAAAATACTTGGCTGATAATGAATTACAATTACAACATGGACATAAAAAGTGAAAGGAGCAGGAGAGAGAAGAAAAATTTACTCAAAAGTGATTAAAGAAAAATTGTCTTAGAGTGTTTTTAGCCTGACCTAATGACAGAGACACCAGGGCCATAGTTAGAAGAGCGTTCCACTATCTTTGGAGCCGTGAGAAATAAAAGTGTCAAGTTTTTTTTGATCTATAGAATCTACGGTTGAGTTTAATACCATTAGATCTAGTTGAGGAGGATGAGAAGGACACAAAGTTACAGATATTGAATGCCATAGATGGACTAGATAAGGATGTCAAAAAGAATCTAATTTCACACAATTTGTAAGTCATCATCAATGGCAACATTTGTAAAGAGTGAAGTCTAGTCTTATAGGCAGAGGAATAATCATTTGAAATCCACTTAGTGGCTTTACGTTGTACCCCCTCTAGAAGCAATATGTCCCTTCTATAGTGTGGCCTCCAGACTGGAGAACAGTATGTCATCTTAGAGGCTTTAGCAACAATAGTATTTATGTGCAAAAACAAGGACAGATCTTCGGATACAATAACTCCAAGATCCCTGCAGCTATCTCTACTACCAATCACAGAATCATTTAGGTAATAGTCAAAGATGATAGGTGAACTGGATTAATGTAAACGGTAGGAGGATAGTTTTACTTAGATTAAAAAAGAATATTGACTCCAGTGAGTAAGCGAATCTAAGTCACAATGAAGTTTCACTGAATCACCAATAGAAGAGAAAGATGGTGTACACTTGGTATCATCAGCATACATCAGAGCAGTGGCAGAAGATAGTAATGATGGCATATCACTTAGGAAGATAATGAACAGCAGAGGGCCAATGATACTGCCCTAAGACACACCCAATGCCACAGGCAGAACCCCAAAAGCCTGACCATTAATGGATTGTTATACTCATTGTTTAGATAATAATGTCAATCTAAAATACTGTCTCATTGTACTTTACACTCAGTGAAACCTCAATCCATGCCTATAATTATTGTGAGAAAATAACCACAAGTACTGGACGTTCCCCAGGAAGCCTACTTATTGATACTCAAGATTATTAACTATAATAACTACTAATAAGCTACTTGTACTCATGAATTTGATTAATGCCCAACCATCATTTGCACCCAAGATCGGCCCATGCACTTTATACTTCTAATTAATCAAGTATCTACTGCATAACAAAATCGAGCCAGCCCAACATTTCTTCCAATTGCATGATCGACAATAAAATTCATGACAAATCAGGTGACTGAACTACAATAATAACAATAAAAATAAATTTCAAATAATACCCTTAGATATTTGTCTGTAAGGGTGCACTAACGTATCAGTCCCAAAACCAAATCCTCAAAAGCAGATACTTCACACACAATGGCTGATTTTTACCCTATCACCAGTGTATATACCTTATAAAATATCGTCACGGATTTCAACATTTTGTAACTACCTTAGGTATTCAGCGTAGCGAAAGAAGTACTTGAATCATGTCAATGAACCTCCAAACCTTTCATTTCAGCTAGATTGATCAAGGTACACAGCAGTTCTATGTTGTCAATAAGGTCGTATATTTGTAGCTGAAGACCCCAAAACTCGATCTAGACTAGTTATAAATGATCTTCGTCTTCCTTTTTTGCAAAATTTAGCTCCAGCTGATACGAAACAACTCTCTCATCTTGGTCATTTCATTAAAGTACCATAACCATCTGAAGCAGACATTATTGCATGTGTAACAAACAGAAGCCACCATTCCCACGGCACCACCTTTTACATAACACTAACATGAAGCTTTTCTTAGTTTTTGCGCTGGAATATATGCACACCAATCAGATTACTCTGTGCACCTGGCGTGTTAACTATCAATAGGCTGTAATGTGATTATTAATGTAACATAATTTTTAAAGGAGAGCATCCTGTGAAACAGGCTACGTGGATAGACTGGGGCATCACAAACTCAAAGTAAAGCAAAAGAAACCTTTCTACAGTTTGTACTTGAAGGTCTCAATGTTTTTGTTTGTCTGCCTATGGTTTAAAAAATTTGTAATCTAATGCAGTATACGAATAATTCGTGACATAGCAGAAGCAAGAAGTCCTCCTTGATCTATGGTAGTGACGGTAAGCCAACTAATTGCATTGATAAAGGACGAGGTTGCTTTACTTGAATGGAAGTGACTGAGCACTGTTGCTATTGTGATTGATCATGTGGATGATAACTGTGTTGTGTTAAGGGTGATTTTTACGACATCTGAATTATTACTTTGCTTGAAGCACTGGAGTAGTGTCTTTCAGAGTTCTAAATTTCAAGAAAGACTTGTGGGTATCATTGTATATAAATCACATTGTGTCAAAAAGTGGTGGGTCACCTACACTTATATTTGTATCAATATGTCGGGGCTAGCAGTTTCGCAAAAAATATAGCCAATTTGGTGAACTTTATGGCTTTTTCTAATGTCAAGTCCAAGTAATAGCTTTTACAGCCACTGTTTTATCTACAACACGAAGTAAAATCATCAAAATCCTACATATGAAGAGACCATGCATATTAGCTATATTCCAAAGGAAGTTTTCTTTTCTATTGAGAAAGAGTGATGAGCTCTTAGATGTTGGTATGAGGCCTCTGGTTAAAAAAGTCAAAAAGAAGAGAACTACAATGGATGAAGTGACAATTTTCAGTCACAGCTATACAAATGACAATTACTTCTAGAATGCACTTACAAAGCATTTGACTGACTCTATAGGCTATTGAAATGTGGGCAAATTTAGACTTGTTGATATGCAATTGCCTCTAACTCATCTATCACGAATAAAATTCTGACTAGTTTCAGTTGACCAAAAGGAGTGTTTTGTGTTGCTATTGCAAAGATTGCATTCGGTATTGGTGTAAATTGCCCTAATATGACAGAATTTATTGGAGTCCGTCATCACACATTAAGTGTTATGCACAAAAAGTCCAGCGAACTGGTCCAGATTGGGATACAACATTGTTCTATTCAAATGGAGATATCTGTATTTTTTATGGATGATTTGATGGTGGACTATTGTCGTAATATTCGGACATGTAAAAAAGACTTGTGGTTTAGGGATTTTTGATTTTGTGAGTGCTACAAATGTGACAGGTTGTAAGTTTTGTGATTTGTGTTGTATCATGTGTGAAATGACAACAATTAGTTTAGTTATTAATCTTCAGTATTAACAAGTAAGTTTCTGGGGAACTTTCTTGTACTTGTGGTTATTTGCCACAGCTAGGTAAATATTGGCATGGATTGAGGTTTCACTGAATGTATAATACAATGAGACAGTGAATATTGTTATCTAAACAATGAATATAATTATGTTGCAATAAAGATAATTAGTAAGCCCTTCTGATGGTAGGGCAAATGCCCTGCTTTGCCCACCCCCAGATCGGCAACTGGCTATGTCTGCAACCCAAAGGAACCAAAGCACATCTCTGCGTTGTGATATCACAGATATGTTCAAGAATGCCTTTTCTATAGGCTGGCACTGTTTTCAAAGCCCTTTGATGATACAGCTGCAACAGTGCACATTGATCATGTTCACACTAGCAGCTGAATTATGTATGACTTTGTGTTCTTGTTGCCATTGGTTTACATTCATCGAAGCATATCACTTCACATTAATCCGCCTCTGGAGGTGAAGTGACAGTGATGCACATTGATGCGCATCAATTTGAAACCACTTTAGTGTGAACATGATTAATGCACATCAATGCGTATTACTTTGGCCTGTGTGAATAGGCCTTACATAGCTACTTCATGACTAGAAAAGGCTAAAAGTATGTCCCCTATCTTCTGATGTAACTTTGGACCTGTATGCAGACATTCATTCAGGGATGATTCATGCTGCTTGGCTGAGGTGTCATAATTGGATTATCGCTAAAAAGGAGAGTGAAGAGAGGAGAGAGAGAAACACACGGGAGAGTAATTAGTAGAAAGACCAAGAGCATGCACACACTAAGAAATATATATGTATAACCACGGATTGTTCTAGAAGGGGGAGCACATGTAAAACCACAACTATAATTACATTTACATTAAAAAAATAATAACATAATTAACTGCATGTACATTAAAGTGTATGCATGTACATTGTAAACACAATATCAAGTTACCACACTCCCCTCCTTCTAATTGTAACGGTAGGGGGAATGACGTTCAAATGGAGGTTGAGTTCAAGTCCAACGACGGACTGGTTGATTGGTGAGTGGTTGAGATGGGGGTTCCCCAGTAACTGGTGGAGAATGATTGAGTGGTGTGGAATTAGAGTGATTGTCTACATTAGAGCTTGAAAACCCATCTTGCATAATTCCTTCATCCTCAGTAGAATCAGGATTCCTCTTACGTAGGTGATCAACATGTCTCCTTAACACTAGCCCTTCACGAGTCCTTACATGATAGGATAAAGGTCCAGTTACTTCAACTAATTCTACTGGTACCCAATTGCTTCTGGAAAATTCTTTTGCATATAATTTATCTCCAGTTAAGAATTTCCTTGCAGATTTATCAGAGACACCCCTTTTAACTTTATCTGCTACCCTGTTAGCTGTGTTTGGATGCAGTAAATCCAAATGAGTCCTCAATCTCCTCCCCATTATGAGATCAGCTGGGGAGATACCAGTGGTTGTCTGGGGAGAGACCCTGTATTTGAAGAAGAATTTACTGATCCTCACCTCCAAGGGACTTTCAAATTTCTTCACTATATTCTTTAAAATCGCTACTGCTTGTTCGGCCAATCCATTGGAAGACTGATGATAAGGTGAAACTAGGACTTGCCGAATACCATTTTCTGATACAAATTGTTTAAATTCCGTACTTGTGAAACCTGAAGCGTTATCTGAGACTACTTGCTCTGGTAAACCAAAAGTGGCAAAAAAAACCCTTTACTTGGCTATGGTGACTTCAGATGCAGTAGATGGTACAATGTGGACATCCATCCATTTAGAGTTGGCGTCAATAACGATTAGGAATAATTTACCACAAAATGGTCCAGCGTGATCTATGTGTACTCCAGCCCATGGGCGAGCTGGAAATGCCCAGGGATGGAGCGGAGCTTTCAATGGATTAGGACGATTTACTTCACAAGTCTCACACTTTTGAACAATATCAGTAATATCTGCATCTAATCCAGGCCACCACTGATTTGAACGTGAGTGATGTTTCATTTTACTGATGCCCGGATGTGTCTCATGCAGTTCCTTCAGTACTCGACAGCGACCTGATACTGGATTAAACTATATCATGAATAATTCCCTTTGATGTTTATGAGGTAATGAGGGATTAAAATCGTATATCCTTCCTGCTGGAGCCTGCTCCAACTCAGTAAACAAAAATATTTAAGTTCAATTTGTTTTGCAAGTCAAACATTGAATTAGCAATTCTGAATTAATATTGTCAGCTGCCAGACGGTGATCTCTATTAGCAGGTCGCTCATTAGCTCTTCTGGATTGAGCCTAGCTCTTCCTTGACAGGCCCGAGTCTCTATGAGCTCTGTCGGTCAGTCTTCTCTCTCTTCAGGAGTCTCAGCATCCCTACGAGCTCTAGATGCTGCAAGCCTGGCTTCTCTTGCTTCAGAAGTATCAGCGTCTCTACAAGATCTGTCTGTGACTCTTCTTTTAGGCTAGTTTAGCTTAGAATAGATTCTATAAATATAGTGTAATCTGTTCCAAGCTATAAGTTTAGGCTCCTTTACCCTTCTGTATTGGTCTTGTTTGATGGCATCATAATGCTTAGTATGATTCTGTTGTCACTTGAAGGACATGCGTGACCAGTGTAGAATTGTTCTGAACTGCTACTTATTTTTGTTGGCCCAGATAAAAGTCATCCATATTTTGAGTGCACTGCAGTTCGCACGTTGCTTACTCTTCACCATCCCTCCCGTCATCAGTTGCCAATAGCAGTCCGATCCAATAAGTATGTTGGGCTAAAATTGTTCCTGTGTACCTTGGTCAGCCAACTGAGGCCTCTGTCAGTGGGGGTATTTTCTGAGGCAGTCTTGGATGAAAGGCTTTGTTTGAGTTTAACATATTAGTGGGACCACTAACACAGTGACTTCTACGTCTGTCTGATCCTATGTCAAGATGCTCGCTTTGACTAGTCCACACCTTTGTGACTTCTCCTTTGATTCAAGGGTTAACATGCTGAGTTGTTTCTCACCTATCACTCTGAGCTCTAACTCCCTCAAAAACTGTGATGTTGCATGTGACCTCTGGATCCCCAGATCGGAAAAAATTTTGGCATGCCATCGCTGATTAATCAAGGGATTTTGTATTATTGCTTCTGCAGTTTGTAGCAACACTGGTTGTTTCATGGGACTGGTGTACATAATAGTAGCTCTTTCCGATGCGAAAGTTGTGGCTCCAGGATTCACAGGCTTTTTATCCTTCCTGGGCTGTAGGCCTTATTGAATATTTTGGTATGATGCTCCTCTGCACTTCGTACATTTCCATCTGCTACGACACTTACTACTAAAATTCCCCTTTCTCAAACACTCCCCTCTCTCCATTTTCGCTTTTCTGCTGAATTTACTCTGCGACAAATTCTGGGTTGTGGCCCTGTGCTTTACAGTAGCAGCAACAGTTGTTACTGTCACTATAGAGTGTTGCTCTGGTGTGGGTCTCTCTTTTCTTTCCTCACTGCTCATCGCATCCATTTAGGTCCGTTATCACTTGCTTCAATTTCATCCAGAATTACTTGCATGACCTTGTCTGTGCTGATGACAGATTTCTGCTTATATTATCTTCATCTGTGGGGGTAACTTCTGTATTCATTAAGGACGTATCAACCCTCAATAGGTGTGAGCTTTCATCCCAAGTGCTTCAAGGCTTCTTTTATGTGATTTAACCTTGTCGTAAAGTTTTCTAATCATTCCCTACTTCTAATCTCAACACAATTCTTTCAATGCTACTAATAAATCTATCAGTCAGTTTGCAATCATTTCTTGTTGCAAAACCTGCTTCTTAATGCTCAATAGCTTGCTGAAAATTGGTTGTGGATCAAGGCAATCTAGCTATTGCTTCCTTTGCTGTCTTCTCTACTAGCAACTTGAGACACATTAATTGTTAAATATCTTCATCTGAGTGTTATCATAGATATTAGAACAATAGGACTCCCAAAATGGAATCTACTGAGTTATATCTCCATGAAATACATTGAGATTTATTTTCGGTAATTGAACTTTACAAGAAGTTGCATGAATGTAGGTGGGTGTGGTCGTCGGAGAATATGCGCCCCTCGTCTCTGATGAAATTCTTCACTAGTAATTACTCAAGCTTTTGATATTCGTACCGAAGTGGGGTTTATAGTTACTTGTGAGAGACATGAGATTACTTCAGAGAGCATAGCTGACGATGGCTGAGGTTAAGCTATCTGTTCTTTAAACAGTTGTATTGTCGTAACCTTCCTTTTGCTTCATAACATTACTTTTACTTCTGAAAATTGCTCAGAATGTGAAGTACTCACATTTTTGTAGATAGCATTTGCAAGAAGGAAGTCTCAAAACATCTGATAAGGATCCGTCAGATTGAGATACAGAGGTTACTGGAAATGTGACAACAGATATGCAAAGGGTCCTGTTACGAAAAGGAGTAAGTAATGGAATAAACTTATGATCACAGAGTTGCAAGCTTTGGAGGAGTATTTGGCCAAACTAGATCTATCAACAGGATACAAACCTGTGACCTTAAATCCAGACAACAATCTGGGTTGTCATAGCTTGTGCCCATGCTTGCCCACACAAACTCGAGAATTGAAGCGAGTGACAACCTTATCAGGATAACTTAAAGTATGGTCATGACTTACTTCCCTCCATGCCTTTTTTAAAGGACTTAATATCCCTTTGTCTACAAGCTAAGTTCTACGTGAGCTATGATTGGGGGCAATAAACTAGAACTTGCTCTTTAGCAGCTGTATTTACACAAACTGGAGAGACGTGACTGGAATAACTATTCATGAGTTAGTGTGAGGGGCTAACTGCAGGTGCAAAAACTAAGTTTAAAAAAGCTCAGTTATCTTTATCTTTCACCCACTGTCATTTAGGTGATAAAAAGTACCAGGTACTTCTGTTGTTAACTCATGTTTTAGCACTTTTCTGTTAAGTACAACAAAAGTGGGTATAGAGTATCCATCTACACTGCAACAGCATAACAGTTTTTTGACTTTTATTTCTACTTAAAAGTGCTGCTGCATGCTTATATTTTTTGGCTATTACTTTGGGGCTTTGGGGCTTAGCAACACCAAGAGTTATGCATTAAAAATTTGACAAGGGCAATTTGGGAGTTCTGCTTCTGTTACAATTGTTTCAAGGAGAGCAAAATAACGTTTCAGCACAGCAATAGGGAAGTGGGACGTGACTTAGGGATTTGGGTGTTTAAAATACTGTTTCTGGATGAGGTTTAAGAGATTGTGACATACTTAAGGACACTGTTACATTACGACCTGTTGGTGACAATAGCTTAAACCAATTCATAAATTGTCTATCGTCCGTGAATAAACAGTTGCATTCCATTGAGAAAGAAAACAAGCTTCTCCTGTTTGTTTCTGTTAAAAATGATTTTGCCCCACTTTTAGCACCAAACTCAACTTTTCACTGATATTTAGAAAGGTATGTTATATTCTTCTGCAGCCTTTTGACACATCACCATTCACAGAATCACAGGCTTTAGGTGAAGCACTTAAACTCAAGCCTTTCTGGCCTAGTCTTATTTCTACTAATGTGACTAATAAACTGGATCGTATTCATTGCACAAATTATACAGTTACAGAGTGAAATTGATGCCACCATACTAAAATTTAATATATTGAGAATCATGTGCATCATTCTTCTAACGACCACCATCAAATCAAACTGCACTGTATATAGTTGTTATTGGATCGTCTATATATTATATGCAGCATGAACTGTATTATGATTTATGAGCTAACATGTCACTAGTTTACCACCGAAGACGTAATGGCGAATAGAATCACAAAGAAACAGTCGCAGAAAGAATATGCTCCGATTTCATGCTGCAAAATCTAATTAATTGTGATCAGTGCACTAACAGTAATAGATTAAAGTCTGAGTAATGCCAATTTAAAACCACAATGTGATACATTATTTTGGCTAACCATAAATTAATACTGTTACTTCACATGAGTTAGATGTTATTGAAACTACGACAAAAATAACTGACATGAAAACAAGAGTCACACCATGCATGTTCCAGAATAATAACCCCATTGCTTTGATACACATAATGTAGAAAATTTCAAGTCTGTGAATAAAAGTAATCAATATTTGCACGGTAGCAATACAGTCAAAACTTACCGAGTGCTTTTTCTCCTCAAATAGGCTAAGCAAAGAAACTGCTTTCTCAACTTATAAAAATTCAGAGAGATAAGACACAAGACTATAGAGCAAGTGCTGTTTAATATGGATGGAACTCAGGCTTAGTCACATGCAAGTAGCCAACTAAGACAACATAGCTCTTACATCATAGGCTGCAAAATTGCTTAAATAATGCCTTCGCTTGTTCCAATGAATTTTTTCTACTTTTCTTCATGCAAAAAATAAAATTTGCATCAGAATGTTTTTAAACATACCCACATTTCAAAAGTTTAAAGAGAATGGCAAGCAGTGAATTGCTGCAATAGTGTAATGACACCACTATGTCCTAATCACTTTTGACTATTTCTTTCTTATACCTATTTTACATTATAGTGTAAATTTCTTGGAGTGACTGATCAGATTGAATTATTTGTTATTTGAGGTTGGTGTTCCTAATGATGTTTCATGTCTTACCACTACTTTTTTCTTCTTTTCTCAGTTTGATGGTATAGTTTAGCCAATGAGAGACTGATTCTACATCTTTTACACTTTTGTTTGGTTTTAGAATTATAAACTACTCATTTCTCACTATTTGTCTCTTTCTTTATGAGTTTCATAGTATCGTTTAGAATACAGAAGTAATACATAAAATTAAGTTCTTTTTATTTGAAATTGGTTTTTAAGTGATGGTTCATGTGCTATTTCTATTTAACAGTATAACAGGAGTGACTGGTCAGACTTAGTTTTTCTAAATATTTAAGTTTTGCTTTTAAACTATGTTTTATGTCCTACTCACTATTGACTATTTGTTTCTTCTTTTTTCGGTTTTATAGCTTATACTTACAAGGAATGACTCATCAGATTAAGTGCTTATTGCATTCAAATAATTTTTTGTTGTTCTAAATTCTGATAATTTATTTCTTCTTTCCTTAATTTCACAGTATAGTAGTTTACAACACCAGAAGTGACTCATTACACTGAGTGACATTCATTTTAAATTGGTGATAGTGTTTTTTGTAATATTTATTTCTCACTATTTCTTTCCCCTTAGTTTTATAACAGCAATTTTAATACCAGATGTAAAGGATCAGTTGAGTTTTTATCTTTTTGTTTCATTATAAATAATGTTTCATGTTTCACTGACTTCCCACTATTTGTGTTTTCTTCTCTTAGTTTCACAGCATAGTCAATGCCAGTTGTGTCTGATAAGACAGTTATTATCATAAAAGTTTCTTGGAAAGATGATTTGTCAAGAACAACTTATTTCTCAGTAATTATTTCTTCTCTCCTCAGTTAAATAGTATATTTTAAAATTACAGAAGTGACTAATTAATCACCCTGAGTTCATATCATTTTAGGTCGGAACCTAAAACAACATTTTGTTTGTCAACATTCTTACTATTTGTTTCTTTTCTTCATTTTATAGTATAGTTTAAAATACAAGTGACTGATCAGACAGTTCCTTTAATTTGACGTTGATTCTGATATGTGTTATCTTAATTTGAGATCTCACTATTTGTTTTTTCTTCTCATAGTTTATACCTGGAGTGACTTTTGACACCTAGTTCTTATCATTTCAGTTAGTTTTTAAAATTTTTCATTTCGTACCATTTCTTTCCTCTTTTCATGGTGTAGTTTAAAATATCAGAAGGGACTGATAACAACATTTTGTTTGTCAACATTCTTACTATTTGTTTCTTTTCTTCATTTTATAGTATAGTTTAAAATACAAGTGACTGATCAGACAGTTCCTTTAATTTGACGTTGATTCTGATATGTGTTATCTTAATTTGAGATCTCACTATTTGTTTTTTCTTCTCATAGTTTATACCTGGAGTGACTTTTGACACCTAGTTCTTATCATTTCAGTTAGTTTTTAAAATTTTTCATTTCGTACCATTTCTTTCCTCTTTTCATGGTGTAGTTTAAAATATCAGAAGGGACTGATCTGTTTGAGTTCTTGTAATTTAATGTTATTTTCTTCAATTGTTTCGTGTTGTACCATGAGTAGAAAATATTTCAGGAAGAGTGTCTAACTGCACTATACTGCATGAAATATGTGCGTGTAAAGTTTACTCTCACCTATGTAACAAATGCTTCTTGAAGCAAAATTGCGCTAGCAATTCTAACATTATGGATCCAGAACTAGATTGAAGATAGCATTTGTGGGTGTGTTATTAATAATGAAAACCCCGCCCTACACCACATGCAAAATGAATGAGCTTTTTGTGAAAGAGGAAGAAGAAACTGTTTACAGTCCAGACAATGATGGTATACAAGACTGCAGCTCTTCAGCTGAAAAGCCACAGAGAAAAAGAAGATTGAAGAGTCAAATGGAAGGAAAATGTTAAACACGAAGGAAAGGAAAGCTATAATGTACGAGATAATAAAGCTTCCCCTTATGGAGGTAAAGCAAGGTCCGGAAAGTATGTTGATAAACCAGCTATCTCTTGATGAGTCCATAGTCAAGTCTCTAGTAGAAGATACTTAGCTGTTTCAGGGATTCATCATGCAACATTTAATAAGCTATACCATAACATTGACAAGGATAAAGAGAAATATATGTTTTTAACTTGAGTGGCACAGGTATTGTAGTATATTTTTGCTACCTTTGAGTTCAGCCATTGATTGTCATTTCTGAGCCATCTGAACAAATGAAGTTGATTTGTCAAGAGTGCAAAAGATTTTGTGATGCATACAACAAAATTGAGAAAGATTGGTCAATGCACTAAGTACTGGAGCTACTCTACCTAAAACATCACTTTCAGATGATGTGTATGACCGTTTTGGCGCAGCCACACTTTCCAGTATGCTACATAGTCGCTATCAGGAAATAAAAATATGCATTAAGAAAAAATACAAGATAATTTTTCAGGAAATTCAGATATTGCAGCTCATTAATACCAAGGTGAAATTAGGCAGCCAAAATATCTACAATATCGAGATCGTGGTTATATGTTTGTTCAGATCCAGTTTTCATCACACTGTTCCAATCAATTGATGAGTCTATTAAGGTAGTTGTGAATGACAAAGGATTTCAGGAATAACACAATCAGCTAGCATAAGCACTTTTAAAATTCGTAATAAAATTGTATAATAGATCAATTGCATTTTATGTAATATTACTTTTTCTTGTTAAGGTGGCACATATATAAGTAACGAGAAAGATGCACCTATATGAGCAGTTTCTACAAATGTTAAACAATATAGCCTCAACTATAATGAGTCAGCCACAGAAGCATCAAGCAATGTTTTGATATTGTGGTACAGAAGCTATGCAATACAAGGCGTCAGGAGTTCCTATCAGCTATGAAACAGAACAAGGCTTCTCAGAAAGGATCAGCTAGTACTACCTCAGACCAAAATCTAAGAGAAAAGTTCTGGCTCAGCACACAAATTTGGCTACATGCGCAAAAACTTAATATAATGTACAGAATTGTCACTATTATACATATAATTTTAAAAGCAGCACTATTAAATGCTATATTTAATGCCCGTTTCTTTTTATTATAAGTTTTAAGTGTCTTGGTAAAAGGTAAAGGTGGTACTGATGTCACATTATTTCTATAATCTTGGCCACTGTGATGATTTGCTACAACCTGCTTTATTAATCCAGCAGCTTGTGCAACAGGATATTTAGCTGCATCTACTTTTCCCCCAAGCTATATTTAAACTGACTGATAAGAGTCTCCACAGCAGAAGCTGATATGCAATGTGGTGAAACAAATATCCTGGATACTTCTTTAGGACCAGTCTCAAAATGACTGGAATCCGTACACATCATTTTGCAATTAGTCAAATGCTAAATTTGGTATTACAATATTGGTTTCGTTTATTACTTTGCCATTCCAGAAACTTTCTTTCTGTAACATTTCCATAATTGTAGTCTTTGTCCAGTTATTATATGAAACACCATTGAGCACTTACTTTCAGTAATGAAACAAAATCCATCATTAATTGACTTTATTACTTCTGATTCCATATTAAATACATAATTATGACTCAGGAAACTATTCTAAAACATTTTACTACTGGCCTCTAACTATTCCAGCGTTTTTATACTTTCATCCCTTTTTGCTTCTTTTGGATTTTCGTCAACATACTTAAATAGGTCAGATTAAACTTTCTCTTGCTATAAAAGCAGCTTTTTTGAAAAATCAAAATTTACATATTTTAATATTGTTATCCTTCATAATTTTGGCTGGTGTATGATTTAATTTTGTCCATGAATCTCGAATAACGTGTCTCCTTCAGTTTGGGTACCATTCTTGTTAAACCACTTCTGACTCTATCACACTTCCTCTCATCAGTGTAATTGCTTTGCAACCAAAAAGTATTCTTCCATTACTAAATGATTTTGTATAACCTTCTTTTAAAGAGAAGAGAGCATTGATCATATTCTTTAGCTACAAAAGTTCATTAATTGCCATGTTACTTATTGATACTTTCTTGATGTGTTGGACAAATCATCCAATAAATAGGGTTAGGTGGTTCAAATGTGTTCATAAATGGTGTGACCAGGTAATGGATCTTTTTCTTCAAAAATCAGAATGAAACAGATAAGAGCATACATATAGCATAAAATTACCTTTAAGGATCGGATAAACACTAAACTGTCCATGAGTTTCAAGATTAGGTGCAGCACCATCACATAGCAATAATGAAGTAACAAGCCTTTTCAATAAAACAATTTAATGGTGTCCAAAATGCAAGCTATAATGAATTTGCTATCCATAGTTTTAGAACTAGTAAAACACGGTCCAATGATATCATTATCAGATGTCAAGACTCGCCAAAGAAATTGTAGTATATATTTAGTTTGGGTGACAGGATCAGCATTGAGCTTTTGATACAAATCTAATAACGACATTTTAGAGTTAGTCATAGATAATCCAATCAAGGTCTGGCTAAGGGAGTTCCACATAAGGCGACTTATAAACATTACTTCATCAAAAATAAGTACTCAATCTTTTGTCCACTCTTTCTTGCCAGATATTTCTTTTTTCTCTGCTCACAATACAAAACAAACTGAGCGACTTGATCATAAATGCAAAATATTAGAAGCACCAGACTCCTGTAGCAAAGCACCAGTATAGGCCTGTAAGGTAAATCGAAATGGTAGCTGAAGAAGATTAAATGATTTTAATGTGTCAAATGCAGCAGGACTTCAAACATATGCAGCAAGAGCTAAAATGTAGATAATATATTGAGTAACACATCTCCATTTTATTTACCCATTCTAATAGTCAAATTACTCCACTTGTTGCCTTTTCTTCCAGTTCCTTTATTTATAATGATAGCAAAAGCAAATGACATTATTTGCAAGGCTATTGTAATGCAATTTGTAAATGAAAATTAACTTACAATTAATCAATTGATGATGCTTCAGTCATTTTGATTGTCGGCCTGCCAAATGGCTTCAACTTGTGTCCAACAGCATGCTTCTCATCTAATAGCAATTCTATACTTTACAAAACCATACTTAAACCTTAGCTTCATTATATATTTTTTCCAATTCTCTTTGATAGTCACGATCAATTAATGAAGTAATAGATTCCATTTCACTGTTTTGCTCTTCATCTAACTGAACATGTATTTCTTTAACTTTCTCCTCGTCATACTTCTATCGTTTTGTTGATTGTTTTTGCGTTGCTCCTGACTTTCAGGAGACATGTACGTCAATCGAGCTCTAGAACAAGATTCTTGCCGTTTTGCTTTCTTTAAAGGACTCATCTCTGCTTTACGCTTCATTTGACGTGAAACGTCACAGCTCAGGCGCCCACATGGATGACACATTACGGCTTGTTCCCTCCTCCGGCTCATGGATGCTGTCTCACCCAGTCTCCACCATAGTTGATAATGTACTGAATATACTTTTAAGAAGGGTTCAAATGTATTTCTAACATTTTTTAGATCAAAACGTATGACATCTTCTCTTGATACTCCACAAGGATGGATTCCAGGGCTAAATTTATATATCGTGGAAATTGCATCATATTTTTTGCAAAGAATGTTTAACTCATCTTTAGTATTACTTAATGTGAAAATACCAGTTTCTACTTCTCTTAACAATACTTGCACTACAAAAGAACCTTTTTAATAATTCTTACTCTGGAAGCCCAGCTGGAGGATAATCAAACATGTATCTGTGAGATTGTATTAAGCATCTCCCTCCATGATAAACATGCCTATGACAGACTTAAAGAAGAAGGTGCACTATAAAACTATCCACGCAATGTCATAGAATTGCTTCCACCTGTCACAGTATAAAAGGAGGTGCCCTGAGCACAATATGGCAGCCACATTTGAAAATAACAAAATGGGTCCCGCATTGGCACTGTTCTTATTATGGCTAAATCACTAGCAAAACGCATTATAAAAACATTAAAATTAGTAAAGGCGAGAGAGTTAACCCACAAGCACAGGTAGAAAAATTATATTCTTCTAAATTATTAAGCATATACAATGACAGAGTTGAATGGATATGGGGATGGTGAGAAGCTTCCTGTAATTGTGTACATCTTCCCAACTGTACCAAGTAATACCGATCAAAATATGGCAGTACTGTGATGGTAATATACCAGCACAAGTATATGCTAGTACGAGCCTAAAAAATATTAATGCCAATTAATGTATAATTACTTTACATTCACATTATACTTACTTCTGTATCTACTACATAATGAACTTGAGTTACGATTACAGGACTCAACTATCATTGAACTGAAATTCAGCACAAATCACATGACTTATACTATAATAATAATAATAATAATAATAATAATATAAATAAATATAATTTTGATAATTATTATAATAAAATGCGACACTATCACAAACATTTGCGCCCCAATAGCCGATCCTATATTTATGCACAGAATGGCTGCTCTTTGTCCCCCTTCACCAATACCTTATTTTAACACTAATTAACACTAATTTCAAACACATAACTACCTGAAGTATTGATAACAACTATAGTATCATGTGATAGAGCCTCTAATTGACCCATTTTCCCGACTAAATCAGCAAGTGAGACAGCATTTCCAGCGCCCTCTATTAGTGCCTAAAGACCCCTTAACTCAATCTAGCCTAACTAGAACTGGTCCTTGTCTTCTTTGAGAGTAAAATGTAACTCAATTTGGTACCAAAACCACTCTCTGCCTGCGTTTTTCCTTGAAGAAGCAACATAGTCTAGAGCAGACATTTTTACACGTGAAAAAAACGGAAGCCACCAAGCCCAGGGCACCGCCTTTTATATCGCACCATCTTGTTTAAGTAGTTATATTGGTGCTTTCATTATAAAGATTGTCCAGCATAAGGTCAGAGAAGTTGTCAGGGACCAAGTCATTACTTGAAGCCGCCATTTTATGTGGTCACGTGACTAGTTCTTCTTTAATAAACCTGTAACCTGATGTAAATGAGTTAATAGAAGTAAAGAACACGGGAATGACCTAAAACTGTACGCGCACAAATTTCATGCAGTATAGGGCAGTTAGACACTCCCTAAAAAAATTATCTACTCTTGGTTGTACTGACATGTCACTGTTTCTTCATTTTTATAGTATAGTCTAAAATACCTGAAGTGACTGATGAGACTCAGTTCTAATCACTTGAAATGGGTTTTAAAACGATCTTCAATGTACTACCCACTTGGCAATATGTTTCTTTTCTCTTACTTTCATAGTATAGTTTAAACCTAGAGTGACTTATAAGACTGAGTTCCTATTGTTTGAGTTTGATTTTAAATGATGTTTCATGTCGTACTCACTCTTGACAATTTTTTTCTCAGTTTTAAGATGCAGTTGAAAATACCAGGAGTGACGGTTCAGATTCAGTATTTATTTGAGGTTCGTTTTTGAAATCATGTTTCTCATCATACTGACTTCTCACTGATCCTTTTTTTCTCTTTCAAATAGTTGACACAAAGTTACAGATAAGACTCATATGGTATCCTTTTTGTTTCGTTTTACAACTATTTTTTTATGAACTACTCATTTCTTGGCATTCGTTTCTTCCTTTTTAGTCTCATTGCATCTTTTAATGTGATGGAAGTGACTGATGAAGTTAAGTTCTCATTATGAAAATTGGTTCTAAGTGATGATTCATGTACTACTATTTGTTTTGTCTTTTCTAACTTTTGTAGTGTAGCTTATTTAGATTCATGGTATAGTTTAAATACCAGAAGGGACTCAACAGACAGTTCTTTTTATTTCAGTTTCCTTTGTTCAATGATTTGTATGACACTTTTAACTATTTGTTTCTTTACATGTATATAATATAGAATGGTGTATATGTATACTTGAAGTGACTAAGTAGAATAAGTTAATCATTAGTCAGGTTTTATTTTAAAATGTTTAATGTCCTACTCACCTTTGACTCCGTTCCTTGTTTCATAATATAGTTTGTACAAGGAGTGACTGATCTGACTTAGTTTTTATCTTTTTAGTTTAGTTTTATAATTGTTTTTATTTCTCAGCATTTGTTTCTTCTTTTTTCATTTTCATTGTTTATTTTAAAGTATCAGAAGTGACTCATCAAACTGAGTTCTTACGATTTTGGTTTGTCCTTCAAATGATGTTTGATGTCCGACTCACATTTCACTCTGCTCTTATCGAATTTTATAAAGTAGTTCGTAATACAATGAGTGACTTGTTATTTGAGATTTGATTTTTAAACGTTTCATGTTGTACTGACTTCTTATTTGTCTCTTTTTTTTCAGTTTAGTAGTGTAGTATAAACAAAAAGTGACTGATCAGACAGTTTTTAGCACTTTTGTTTTGTTTAAAGAAATGATGTTGCATGTACTACACATTTTCCAGTATTTTTTCTTGTCATTGTTATAGTACAGTATAAAAATAAAATTGACTGACAAGACTGACTTTTTATTATTTGAGGTTAATTCTAATTATGTTCTTAGTCATCACTATTTGTTCAAGTTTTCAGTTTCATAGTATCATTTCAAAAACTAGAAGTGACTCATCAAATTAAGTTCTGATCATTTGAAATTGGTTTTAAAATGTTTTATGCACTACTAACAACTATTTTGTTGTTTAACAGTTTCATAGTATAGTTTTACCAGAATTCACCTGTCAGTTTTACTTTTTATATACATTTGATTTTATAATGTTTCTCGTACTAATTTCGTAGAATATGTTACTTTTTTCCACTTTCTCAGTAAAATTTGTCAGGAGTGGGTCAGACTTCGTTTATATCATTTACGTGGTGTTTAAAATTAACTGTCATGTCTTTCATTGGTTCCTTTTCTCAGTTACATAGAAGTTTTACCTAAAAGGACCTATCAGACTAAGTTTGAGGGTGGATTTAAAGCGTTTTAGGTTCTAAGTTTTTACTATTTGCTTCTTTTTTTAAAAATCTTATAAAATAGTATTTATTACCAGATGTAACAGATTACACCGAGTTATTTCAATTTTAACTTGTTTTAAATGATGGTTCATGAACTATTTATATGCCATTGTAAGTTTCTTTACTTAGTGAAGTAGTTTATTAAATACCAAAAGTGACTGATCAGACTCAGTTCTTATCATTCAAGGTTAATTCAGAAATGATAGGCTCTCACTATTGATTTTTCGTTAGTTTTATAGCATAGTTCAAAATCAGACCGAGTTTTAATCATTTGAGTTTAGTTCCACAAATTTTTTGTTTTACAGACTCACTATTTCTTCTATCATTTTATAATTTAGTTTTAAATACCGGAAGTGACTGATCAGATTGAGTTCTTATTAAATGAGGTGAGATTCTGAAATGATTATTATTCAAGATCTCACTATATGTCCCTTTTTTTCGATTTCATTGTATTGATTGAAATACCACAAGTGATTAATCATAAGTTCTCAGTTCTCTTCTTTCATCAAGTTTATGCTAGAAATGACTGATCAAAATCTTTTGAGTTCAGAGATAAAATCATTTTTCATGGAGTACAAACTTCTCATTATTTCTTTCTTTCTTGTAGTATAGTTTAAACTACTATAAGTGACTGATTAGCATGAGTTTTTTCAATTTAGGTTTATTGTAAGATATTTAATGTCATACTTATTTACACTATTTGTTTTATAAATTCTCAGTTTTCATTGTGTGTTGTAAACTAGAAGTAAATGATGACATTGAGCTTTCTTTAGACATTGCATTTTGAAATTATGTTTCATGTCCAGAAATGTTTCTATTTGTTTCATCTTTTTTCAGTTTCATAGTATAGCTTAAAAAATACTAAGTGACAGATAAGTCACAGGTACTTTTTAAATTGTTCTAAAATGCTTCATGTTTAACTTTTCACTGTCAGTGGAGAGATAGTGTGGCAAAAAAAGCAGGGACAAGTTGGCAGTGAAAGCAAGGACATGTTGGGCAGTGACAGCAGTGAAGCAGTGTGGCTGAGAGAGCAGGGTGTTGGTGTGTCACTGATAGTAGAGAGATGGTGAGGCAGTGAGAGTAGGGAGATGGCGAGGCAGTGAGAGTAGAAAGATTGTTTGGCAGTGAGAAGAGGAAGATGGTGTGAGAGCAGAAAGACTGTGTGGCAGTGAGTGAAAACAGGGTGCTGGTGTCGCAGTGACAGCATGAAGATGTTGTGGCAGTGAGAGTTAAGAGATGGTGTGGCAGTGACACAAGGGAGACGGTATGGCTGTGAGTGACATCAGGGAGACGCTGAGGCAGTGAGAGCAGGGAGATGGTGAGGAGTGAGAGTAGGGAGATGGTTTGGTAGTTAGAGCTTGGAGATGGTGTGGCGTGATAGCAGGGTCTTAATGTGGCAGTGAGAGCATGGAAATAAAATGAAAGTGTGACTTTAACTTTAGGAGAGGACACTAAGTGCAACTCTTGTCAATAGACATCAGAGTGTAGGTCACAGTTGGCTGATGCTTCTAGTCTGCCAAACCACCTAGGCTTTTTCCTGGCTACCTATCAACCTAGCATTTTGCCCCAACCCTCGGTTCATGGCTCAGAGACACAAGTTGTCGTACCATGTGACGATATAAAAAACTTGTGAGGTTACTGCATTAGCATGAAAGGTGTTGTGAAAAGCAGGCTAGGCAGTCCAGTCTTGAGAACTAGATCTTGGGGTTTTTAATGGCCAAACTCTTACCTCCCTGCCAGCGTTAAAGTTAAGTATGGCTTGTACATTACATGTGTGCTGACACAAAGTACACAAGGCCTATGACTAATATCTAACAACTTCGTTACCACTACATCCTGGGAGGTATTCGTTTTTTTCTCCTGGAACTACATCTGCTTCACCATATGCTATAGATAACTATAATTTATTAGCTACTATATTAATTAAGGCTGGATATTGTTCCACACATAGTAAACTATTTCTGTATTGACATGTACATGTACGTTTATAAGAAATTCTCAGAGATAAAGAGTCAGAGACAGAAAGAAAACCCCACAGGGGGAAGCGACAAAGAGGAGATTCTGTGGTAGTAAGAGCCGTGAGATGGTGTTGCAATGAGAGCAGTGAGATTGTGTGGCAATGAGAGCCTAGAGATGTGCCAGAGGAAGCAGGGAGATTGTGAGGCAGTAAGAGCAGTGTCATGGCAAGGCAATGAGAGCAGGAAGATAATGAGAAGGATGGTGACGGCTGTGAGATTAGTAATGTTGAGAGTAGCAAGATAGTGAAGGAGTGAGAGCAGAATGCTGTTGTGGAAGTGAGAGCAGGGTGTTTGTGAGGCAGTGGAAGCAAACAGGTGTCTTATCACTGAGAGCAGAAGATGGTGTGTCAGTGACATAACGGAGGTGGTGGGGCAATTAGAGTAGGGAGATGGTTGGCAGTGAGAGTGGTGCGGTTGTGAGAGCATGGAAATGGTAAGGCAGTAAGAGCAGGGAGAAGTGAGACCAAAGTGTTGATGTGGCAGTGAGAGAAGGGAAATGGTAAGGCTGCGATTGTTGGAAGATGGTATAGCAGTGACAGCAGGAAGATGGTGTGGCAGTGACAGCAGGGTGTTGGTCTGGCAGTTAGAGCAGAAAAATGGTGACTCAGAGAGAGCAGGAAGATGGTGTGGCAGTGAGAGGTGGTGGCAGGAGATGTTGAGGCTGTCATAGAATTAAAACGGTTAGGCAGACTTGATGTGGCTGTGAAAGAAGAGAAAAGGTGTGGCTGTGGGAGTACGGAGATGTTGTGGCTGTGAGAGCAGAGAGATACAGTCGTGAAAAAGGCAGGAAGATGGTCAGCAGTGACAGAAGGAAGATGGCATAGCCGTGATATCTGGGAGATGGTGTGGCAGTGAGACAGCGTGGCAGTGAAAACTGCAACTTGGTTTAGCCATGAGTGCAGGGAGATGCTGTGATTAGTTAGAGCCGGGACAATGTGTGGGAGAAAGACCAGGAAGATTTTGTGAGGCTGTGAGATTGTGAGTAGGAAGATTAGGCCTAGAGAGCAAGGACATGGTGTGGCAGTGAGAGCAGGGTGTTGGTTTGGCAGTTGGAGCAGGAAAACGGTGAAGAAGTGAGAGCAGGGAGATGGTGTGGCGTGATGGCAGGGAGATGGTGTGGCAGTGACATTAGGGACTTGATGTGTTAGTGAGAGCAAGAAGATTATGTAGCAGTAAGAGCAGAGAGATGGTGTGACACAAAGAGCAGGGAAATGGCGTGGCATTTATAGCAGTGTCTTGGTGTGGCAGTGAGGGTAGGACAATGGTGTGGCCATGTGAGGAGTAAGATGCGTGGTAGTGAGAGCAGGGTGCTGGTTTGGCAGTTACAGCAGGAAGATAGTAAAGCACAGAGAGCACAGAAATGGTGTGGTAGTGATGGCAGGCAGTTGGTGTGTTAGTGAGAGGAGAGAGATGGTGTGGCAGTGAGAGCATGGAGATGGTGTTGTAGTGACAGCAGGACGATGGGAAGCACTGAGAGCAGAAAAATGGTCAGGCAATGACAGCAGGGAGTTAGTGCAGCAGTGTAAGCTGGGACGTGGTGAGGAAAGGTCAGAAAGAAGATGGTGTGGCAGTGGGAGCAGACAAATGGTGTGGCAATGACACCATGAAAATTGTGACAGTGAGAGCAGGAAGACATTAAGGCAGTGACAGCAGAAAGGTGGTGCGATGGTCAGAACAAGATGGTGTGGCAGTGGGAGCAGGGAGTTTCTTTGGCAGAGAGAGAGCAGGGAAATGGTGTGGCAGTGATAGCAGTGAGAAGTGTGGCAGTGAGAGATGGTGTGGCAGTGAAAGTAGGGTGTTAGTGTGACTGTAAGTGCAGGCAAATGATGTGTCAATGAGTGCAGGGGGATGTTGTGGTAGTGAGAGGAGTGAGATGGTGTGGCAATGATTGCAGGGAGATTGTTGCATGAGAGTAGGGAGTTAGTGTGGCAGAGAGAGCAAAGATGTGGTTAGACAGTGAAAGCAGGCAGTTATTTGGGCAGTGAGAGCAGTGACATGGTGAGGCAGTGGGAGCAGGAAGATGATTTGCAGTGAGAGCAGAGATATGTTGTGGCAGTCAGAGCAGATATCTTTTGTCGTACTGAGAGCAGTGAGATTGTGTGGTAGAGAGAACAGGGAGATGGTGAGGCAGTGAGAGCAGGAAGCTGCAACAGCAGTGAGAGCAGAGGGTTTGCGTAGCATTGAGATGTGTGAGTTGTTCTGGCAGTTAGAGCAGGAGATGGTGTGGCAGCGAGAGCAGGGATATTTTTAAGCGGGTAAGAGCAGTGAGATGGTGTGGCAATAAGATCCAGGAAATTTTTTGGTAGTGAGAACAGGAAATTGGTGTCAGAAAGAGCAAGGAGATGTTACAGTGACAGCACCGAGATGTTGTGCCAGTGAGAGCTGGGTGATGCTTTGACAGTTTCATAGTATAATTAAAAATACCAGAAGTGACTGATCAAATTTTCCATTTGACTTTTTTAATGCTTTATGTTATAGTTACTTTTTACTATTTCGTTTCTTTTTTCTCAGATTTATAATATAGTATAGGGTATACTAGGGTGACTCGTCAAACTGAGTTGTTATAAATTGAGTTTTTTCTAATGTTGGTTCATATCTTACTGACTTAGCTACATTTGTTTTCTCTTTTTTTTAATAGTGTAATTTAGATTAACAGGTGTGACTGATTAGATTGAGTTATTTGAGGCTGGTTTCTGACATGTTTTATGTTGCACTCACTTCCAGCTCTTTGTTTCAATTTTAATAGTATAGTTGATACAAAGTGTGACCAATCTGACTTAGGTTTATCCTTTTTTTGTTTTAGAAATATGTTTTGTGTAATCCTTATTTCTCAGTATTTGTTTCTTATTTTCTCAATTTCATAATAAATTTTAAATTGTTACAAGTGACTGAAATTGGTTATAAAAGTTTCATGTACTACTGACTTCTCACTATTTGTGACTTAATATGAGAAAACCAGGTTATATGCTCCAAAGTTGAAAATTGAAATTTATGCTTTTCCTAATGAAGCACAGTTATTCCTTCCTTTTGGTCTTTTTCCATGTCGTTTGACACATAGTGCTGAGATACGATTATCTATGGAAAAAGAAGTTGAAACTGATGTAATTGAGTTACATCCATTTTTATTATTGTATCTCATTATTTACATGGTGCCCAACAAAAAGAAAGGTCTGTGAATTACATGGGCAAACTTGGTATCAAATGAAAGGAAATACTTTATACAATACATTTTTGATATAATCTGTTTTGATAAGGTACCACACCACTGTCACAACTTTGAGAATTTGTATCTGTAATTCATAATTCTCACAGATAGCCTCATATCAGGTCACATTTGTTTCCTTCTTCCTCACTTCCTTATTGTAGTTTATACAAGACGTGACTATTGAGACTGAATTTTTATCATTTGAGTTAGGCTTTATAATAATGCTTCTTGTCCTTTTCTCTCTTTCAAACTGTAATGTAAAATACTAGGAGTGACTGATCCAATTTAGTTATTTTATGTTCGAGTTTGGAATGATGTATCATGTTTTCCAGTGCTTGTTTCTTCTTTTTCTCAGTTATATGCTATATTTTAGACAATGAGTGACAGATCAGACTTAATGTTTACCCATTATGTTTGGTTTCAGAATTATGAACTACTCATTTCTTACTTCCTTTGTCAGTTTCATAGTTTCCTTTAGAATACCAGAAGTGAGGGATCAAATTAAGTTCTGCTTATTTAAAAATGGTTAATAGATAATGGTCCATGTGCTATTCGTTTCCTTCCTCAGTTTAATAACATAGAGTCACTAGTTCGACTTTGTGTTTATTAATCAATTTTTAGTAGTAAATTATGTTTTATGTACTACTCACTTTTGACTATTTGTTTTTTTTTTCTCAGTTTTATAGCATAATTTACAAGGAGTGACTGATCAGATTCAGTCCATATCATATAAGGTTCGATTCTAATATTGTTCACAATAACAGAAGTGACTGATTACACTGAGTTATATACATTTTAAATTGGTTTTAAATTGTTTTATGTAATGTTTATTTTTCACTATTTGTTTCCTCTTAGTTTTATAGCAATAGTTTTAAATACCAGAAGTATATGATCAGATGAGTTCTAATCTTTTTGATTGGTTATAAAATGATGTTTCACTGGCGTCTCACTCTTTGTTTTCCCTTATTATAAGCCCCGTTTACACTATAAATCAGTTTAAACAATTAAATAAAAAACGTTAAAAATGGGAAAATAGAATTGGGAAAAATGTAAGAAAACAAAGGGGTATACTTGCAAACTGATATGTTAAGAAATCCTACACCACTGCATGAAGATAATTACCCAAAAGCACAGCAATTATCCACAGGCAACTATGTGATAGTACTATTATGAAGCTTTTCCTCTCATGCAGTGGTGTAGGATTTCTTACCATACCAGTTTGCAAGTACGCCCCTTGTTTCCTTTTTTCCCCATTCAATCCTACAATCTTCCCATTTTTAATGTTTTTATTTACTTGTTTCCAATCTTTATTCTTAATGTAGTAAATTGCATTTATTATGATTGTGTGGTTAAGTTAATTATATTCATGCTGATCACATGTGCATAGATCAAAATGGCATCAAACCACAAACCCACGCGGTGTCTGCAGCTGGATTTTGTCTTCCATTTTGTTCTTTGTCCTTGCTTCTTTTAGAAGTAACTTTGTGGTCCTTGACCCTTGCCCTGAGGAGTGATGTAAAAGCTAATTCGAGCAGTTCTCTGGTTTAAAGGATTATCCTCGCGATAGAACATGAAAGAAGAAAAGGTCCGAAAATTTTTCAGACATTTGAATTTGGGCCTATTCACTGGAATTGCTCCCACTACATTACAGTCCGTTTTAAGGTTACCAGGAGAATCACTCAGTGAAGGAGAGCTCATCTAAACCATTTATAAGGCTGTAAAATGTCGGAGAAAAGAGTTAGAAGCGTTTTAAAAGTAAAGAAACGGCCGCCATTTTGAAAATTCCACCAGAATCCTACATATAGGCTATTGCCTATATTATTAAAGCAGTTTCATAAGTGCATTACTAGCGTTTACACGCCTTGTAGCTATTACGGTTTAATTTGTTCCTGTGTAAATGGAAAAGTTTTAACGAGTGCTCTTCAAATGAAAAAGAAATAGTTGCTGTATTTGTTGATCTCAAATGAAACAGACGGGACAGAGAAGCTTGGATCTATATCGCAGGTAAGTACTTTTCTTTAGCTTCATTTGTATACACACATACTGAGCATGCGCTTGATTTTACCTGGCAACAGTTGCATCTCCTAATTCTCACAAGAAAAATGAATGAGACCATCGTTGCCACTGCATTGCTCTTGAGGAGAAAAGCTCTTAGAAAGCAACAGAAAAAGGATATCTATTTTAAAAAAGATGGCATGAGCTATTAGGAGAATGGCATTTGCTGCCAAGGAAAAATGTCTTTGTTTTGCAATTTTGCTGGCACTGACCACCCCTCTATAAAACTACCTACACCAAGGTCTATATGGAGGAGACAAAGTAGCAGTTACTCATGGGATAATATAGTTTTCTCCACTTTTACAAATGACCAATGGATGGAGAACTTTTGTATGTCCAAGACGTTCGTTATGATTTGTAACAAGCTACGTACCAGCATAAAAATCCTCCACTATGACACAACCAATACCAGTAGTAAAAAGAGTAGCTATATCTCTGGTTTATGGCTACTGGTACTGACTATAGGACAATTGAACAACTTTTTGAAGTCCCAAAAGTATCGGTATCTTTAGCCGTTCGTCAGGTATGTTGTGCTATACTTACCACACTTCTCAAAAGGTACTGAAAGTGGCCTTCAAGTGAAAATCTAAAAAATATAATCAGTATTATACACTATCACCAGAACACTACCCAGCTGACTACTACAATTAGAAAGGATGGCATTCCATTTTAATGCAAGGCACTGTTGATCACCTGGGAATTTACATTGACATTTATGTTGGTTGGCCTGGTTGTATAAACGACACAAGGGTATTTGTTAATTAGTCTCTGCATAAGAAGGGTCAAGAAGGGACATTTCCATCCCACAGGACAGAATCAATGGAAGGTCAAGAAGCTCCATTAGTTCTGTCACAGCTTATCCTTGCTACCATGGCTCATGAAACCCTATTCAGATAACGGACATTTAACATGTGATCAAAAAACATTTAACTATAGACTGATTAAAGGTAGAGTGGTTGTTGAGCATGCCTAAGAGGAAGATGGAGTTGTTTAATCAAGAAGTTGGACGTTAGTGTAGAGTTTGTACCAGATGTAGTTGCTGCATGTTGTGTTTTACATAACATTTGTGACATACATGGAGAGACATTTAACAATGAATTGTTGGATGGAACAGGTGACACCTTGGTTCAAAGGAGCGATTATTCATTAGATAAAATAAAGAATCAGCAGAGTACTACAAAAGCAATTTCTGGTTATTTAATTTATCATTGAAATTAAGAGTGAAAATTAATAAATTATGTACAGTATACATGTATAATCAATGATAGTCTATACATTATATAATCAATGATAATATTCAATAAACAATGATAAATTTGAGTGATGATACGTGAAATACGTGAAAATTTTATGCATTAAAATTATCCACGTATACGGTAATAATTGGTAGTTACTGTAGAGCAGGTAAAATTGGAGGGAGATAACAGCAAATTTAAGAACACATGCAGTCATGATTTTCCAAATTTTAACCAGCAAAAAACTATCTTAGAGGTGGAATTTTAAAACAGACTAATTTTAGAGAATTTTTGTTAGCCCAAATTGGTGAGTAATAATTTTAGCGTTTATTTAAAAATAAACTTTCTATTATGTTTTCTGCTCAATAATGAATTTTAAAGGTTATAAAATTTACCACTAATAATAGTAACATTAGGTAATAAGCTTGGGTGTGGCACTATGTCCTAAAATTTCCAAAAATATATTTGCCAATCCTCCACTTTTGCTATATTCGTTGAAGTTTCCTCCCTTCAATTTTACCCGCTAAAAGGTAACAAAGACGTTTGAGCCATTAACTGTTGCATACTTTATCCTACTTGTTATGTACTCTTGGTATAATATACATGTGGTATGATTATACTATACATACATGTATAACCAGTCAAGAAACTTTTCTCCTTTGCTTTTTTTTCTTTTCCTACTTTAATTTCGAGGCATACCTAACAGCAATTTACAATAGATAGCATTTGCTGTGAAGTATACATAGTAACACTAACCATTTTCATCCCTTGTTCGTTTGTGGTTTAGAATAGCTGTTACTGCGGGATGCAGCACCGCTCACTGTTGGTGCCAGAACTGGTTTAAATTCATGATTGACTTCATCATTATCAGAATCTATTCATACTTTTCATGTAACAAAAATCTATTAGTGTTTAGCATTCAAATCTTCAGTATCTTGTGACTTGGATATATTAATCAGCGTGACTTGGATGTATCAATCAGCACTGTTGGAAGTGAATCTGGTGTATCACCAAGAATACTAACAATTTGTTTAAAGAACTGGAAAGTCTTTCTTCCATTCCCTGTTATATTATTGTGGTCTTTTATTCTTTTATATTCTGTCTTAAGATTCTTGATTTTAGATCTGCATTGTTCCCATTTACCACTTAGACCAGTGGTAACCTTTAACTTTCGACTATTTCAATAAATATTGTTTTATTTCTGGTACTCTCATCACGTTTTTCTTAAATTTTAGTCTCTCCAAATGCCAAATAGTGCAGTGATCTCTTTATCTGTCCTAGAACTACAAACCATGTTTACTTAGAGGAAAGAACTCAAAACAATGCTCCACCCAGTGCGCAGCTGTAAGTTCTGCCTTAAACCAGTGTAATTTAACTAGTTAGGTGTAAGTCCCACTTTAAACCGGTGCAATTCAACTGGTTTATAAACCACTTTGATGTGTTTAAACACATACTACTTCAATATAAACCAGTTTATAAAGCACTATAAAGGTCTAGTGTAAATGGGGCTTTAGTTTCACAGCATAGTTAATACCAGTAGTGTGTGATGAAACAGTTTTTATCCATTAGGTTTTCCTTTTAAAAAAATATGCAATGAACAACTTATTTATCAGTATTTGTTTCTTCTCTTCTCAGTTTAACTGTATAGTTAAAAAATACCAGAAGTGACTAATCACACTGAGCTCTATCATTTTAGGTGAGACTCTGAAACAACTTTTTGTTTCTCAACATTTTTACTATTTGTTTCTTCTTTTCTTCATTTTCTAGTATAGTATAAAATACAAGAAGTGGAAGTGACTGATTAGACTGTTCCTTTTATTTGACGTTGATTCTGATATGTGTTATGTTCTTTCCAGATCTCACTATTTGTTTTTGCTATTCTAACCTTCATTGCATAGTTTATAGTTTATACTGAGAACGACATTTGAGACTGAGTTCTAATCATTTAAGTTTGCTTTTCAAATGTTTTATTTTGTACTCATGTTTGACTATTTGTTTCCTCCTGTCTCAGTTTTAAAGTGTTTCAAAAATAACATGAGTCACTGATCACATTGAAATCTTATTTCACCTTTTTTTGAAAAATACCGAAGGCTATAGCCCATAACATATATGGATAATAATAAAACAATTGTGAAATTGGATCACAAATTAGTAATAATGACTTTACAAGTGAAGCAAAATTAATAAAAATTAGTAATTTAATTATTTTCATTAATATGTTAGTGACATGGAAGTTGAGTTGGTTTCTGAAATTATGCTTCATGTTATACTGACTTCTCTGTTCCTTCTCTTCTTATATTTCTAATATAGTTTAAAATACTAGTAGTGACTGATCAGACACAGTTCCTATCATTTGAAATGGGTTTAAAAATGATGTTTCATGTACTACCCCATATGTCAATATGTTTCTTTTTTCTTACTTTCATAGTAGTTTATACCTTGAGTGACTTACGACACCAATTTTTTTGTCATTTCAAGTTGGTTTTAAAATGATGTTTCAAGTCATACTTTTTCTTTTCGCAGTTTTGGAACATCAATGAAAATTCCAGGAGTGACTATTCAGATTCAGTAATTCCTTCTTGAAATCATGTTTTGTAACGATACTGAAATCTCACTGATTCTGTTTTTCTCAGTTTCAAAGTAATGGTTTAGACAAGGAGTGACACATCAAACCTATTTTTTATCTTTTTTGTTTGGTTATAGAATTATATTCTATGCACTACTCATTTCCTAGCATGTGTTCTTCCTTTCTTAGTTTTATTGTATCTTTTAAAATAACTAATTAAGTTAAGTTCCAATTATTTAAAACTAGTTCCAAGTGTTGATTTCTGTATTACTTGATACTTCTCACTATTTGTTCCGCCTTTTCTAAATTTGTCAATGTAGTTTAATATAGTTGAAAGACTAATCAGAATGAGTTCTAATCATTTAAAGTTAGTTTTAAAATGGTGTTTATGTATTAGTGACTTCTTACTATTTGTTTTTTTTAACGACCTGGGGGCGAAGCCCCCAGGTCGTGCCTATAATTGAATTCACCGTCGCGCTATGTATATATATATATATATTTATTTGTATATCCACACTTACATTTCTTCTATACAAGTTGTATTGGAGAAATAACAAGCCTTAGCAACCACCCGCCCACGCTCCTTTACGTGAGTGGGTGTGGTCACGGCAAACAAAATGGCGGCTTACACATGGGACAAAGTTAAGAGCTTTCTAACAGCAAGAGAGCATAGAGATACTGTCTAAAAACTTCTCTGAAAGCATTATAAGGTAGAGAGAACCTCTATAAGTCTTAATAATGACCAAGTTGTACTTGCAAGGTGGTGAAATCAATTATAGGAATATTTTTTACCCTGTTACGCTTGTTACTCAGTTTCTTATAAAGCGAGTGACTGATCAGGCTGAGTAGTTATCTTTTCAGTTTGGTTTTAAATAATGTTTCATGTTGTACTTTTCACTATCTGTTTCGTTAGTTTCATAGTATAGTTGAAGGAACCAGAAGTGACTCAACAGACAGTTATGTTGTCTTGACTTCTTGCTCATTGTTTCTTCTTTCTTCAGTTTCATAATAATAAACATAAAAAATTTAAAAAAACAAGGTTAAGAAGGATTCCAAACGACCAACGAAAATATGAAATAAAAATCCTACTCATGATGCAAATTCTACTCTTTCAATGTTATTATGTATGAATTACAGATCACCTTGCAATGTAGAGTAGAATTTGTCACAAGTAGGATTTCCGTTTCATATTTTTGTTGGTCGTTCGGAATCCTACTTAACCTTGTTTTTTAAATTTTCTATGTTCTTGTATGTGTTGATTTTCTTAAAATGTTTATAATATTTCTTTTGTTGCCATTGTGATGCTTGTTGATTTTACACAAACAATAATTTTCTTTATTATTATTATAATTGTTATGATTTTACATCATTTACAAGAGACAGCATTGAATAGACCGGCATGAATATCAACTATCCTGATTGACAAATGAAATTAATACTAGTTAGACACAAGTCCTTGTTCAAGAAGCTTTGAGCTGAGAGTGTGCATGTTCCCTGCATGTTATGTTGCAGCTATTCCTGTTCTTCCAGGCTGTTGTCATTCATATTATCATTGCTAGAATATCATACATTAATTAATTGTTTGTTTTTTAGAATAAAATAAAATCACACACTTGATAACACAGTAACATGTAAGATTAATACCTTCTTTTAGCTGGAAACCTCCACTAAAGTATTGCAGTAGTTGATTCCAAGCATAGCTTGGTAAAAAATAAGTTGCTTCTTCCAGAGCTTCTGAGCATGCGCGACCACACCAAAATTTTGGAGCACATGATTCTTAAATAACAAAATGGCGGCATGCAGCTAAGATGGCTTTATCCAGCAGTCACAGTATCACTTATTCTTTACTTGAAGAATGATCTCATGGGACATGGACCTACGCATAGACTGTTGGAGTAGATTGGTGTAAGAATTATCCTTGTAGCACCAACTGATACTGAGATACACACTGACAACTGGATTGACAGGACTTGATGAAGATGATGAAGATGAAAAAAGGTGACTGAACAAAACTATCGGTTCGCTGATTTTGACTTTTCGCTTAGACAAGATCTAGAGCCATGCTCGTTGTACCATTGGAGTCCTCCGGTCAAGATAAGGGCCTCTATAAAGTCGGGTAAGCATAGGAGCTCGTTTTCCCGGAATAGGAAGGCTGCAAAAGTCATGGCAGCCATTTTGTTTGGGGGTAAATCCTACTTAGTAACGCTACCGCAGTCACTAATTATAGTTTATAGCAGGAGTGAAAGATGAGACTTGGTTTTTATCCTTATAGTTTAGTTTTAGAATTGTTCTTATTTCTCAGTATTTGTTTCTTCTTTCATTATTATTGTATAGTTTAAAGTTTTAGAAGGGACTGATCAGACTGAGTTCTTATCATTTAAGTTTGTTTTTAAAATGATGTTTTATGTCCTACTCACAATTGACTCTGCTGTATTCTTAATTTCATAGTGTAGCTTTTTAAACTACCAGGAGTGACTTACGATTTGAGGTTGGTTTATGAAATGTTGTTTTGAGTTTTACTGACTTTCTAATTTTTGTTTCTTTCTTTTAAGTTACATAGTATAGTTTATACAAAAAATGACTCATCAGACAGTTTTTATTTCTTTGTTTGGTTTTTAAAAATTATGTTGCATTTAGAAATCACTTTTAAGTATTTGCTTTTGTTTGTCATTTTTGTAGCATAGTTTAAAATACCAAAATTGACTTACAAGACTGAGGTTTTATTATTTGAGGTTGTCTCTGATTCTTCATAGTTCCCACAATTTCCTTCTTTCAGTTTTACTCTATTGTTTCAAATACTAGAAGTGACGGATCAAATTAAATTCTGACTATTTGAAATTGGTTTTAAAATGTTTCATGCACTGCTCACAACTATCTATTCTGAGTTTCATAGGATAGTTTCACCAGGATTGACTGGTCAAACTTAGTTTTTATCATTGAAGTTTGGTTTAATAATGTTTCGCGTGTCAGTTATGACGTATTGGTTTTTTCTTTTCCCACTTTCTTAGTATAATCTATACCAGGAGTGACTAAACAGACTTCTTTTATATCATTTAAGTTTGGTTTTAAAATGACAATTTGTGTCCATCTCATTCGTTCCTTCTTTTTTCAGTTCAATAGAATGGTTTTACCAGGAATGACTAGTCAGATAAAGTTCTTATCATTAGACGTTGGAAAATGCTTTAGGTTCTAATTTGTTTTTTTTTCTGAATTTCATAGTAGTTTATATTACCAGAAGTCACTGATTACACTGAATTATTTAAATTTTGAATTTGTTTTAAAGTGATGGTTGATGAACTATTCATTTCTCAGTATATGTTTCTTGTCTCAGTTTATTACTTTATCATAAAATACCAAAAGTGACTGATCAGACAGAGTTTTATTATTTAAGGTTGATTCAGAAAGCATGGGTTGTTGTCCTCAGTTCTCACAATTGATTTCTTGTTAGTTTTGTATTATTATTTAAATCAGACTGAGTTTTTATCATTTAAGTTTAGTGTTATAAATGTTTTGTTTTACTGACTCCACTATTTCTTCCTTTCTCATTTTAATAGTCTAGTTTAAAATACCAAAAGTGACTGAGTGCTTATTATTTGAGGTGGGATTCTGAAACAATATTTTCTTTTTTTAAGATCTCACTAGTTGTCTTTTTCTTCATTTTATAGCATAGTTTAAAATATGACAAGGAAATGATCACATAAAGTTCTCAATTTTTTCTTTTTTCTCATGAACCTTATACCAGTAGTGACAGATCAGACTAAATTCTTATCAATTGAGTTCGGTTTTAAAATGACCTTTCATACAGTACTCACTTTTCACTATTTGTTTCTTCTGTGTTTAGTTCCATTGTATAGTTTAAACTACCGGAAGTAACTGATCAGACTGACTTCTTTTAAATTTAGGTTAGTTTTTTAACAATATTTCATGCTATATATACTTAGTTTACACTATTTGTTCTATAAATTTAGTTCTTATAGAATGGTGTATACCAGAAGTGACTGATCACATTGAGCTTTTCTGTTGAGGTTGGATTATAAACTAATGTTTCATATCCGGAGTCTCACTATTTGTTTCTTCTTTTCTCAGTTTTGTAGTATAGTTCAAAATACAAGTGACAAATCAGACTAAAAACTGGTTTTTAAATGCTTCATGCACAACTTCTCACTATCACTACGGAGATGGTGTGGCAATAAGAGCAGAGATCTGGTTGAAGGGAGAGCAGGGAGATGGTGCTGCAGTGAGAGCAGGGAGATGGTGTGGCAAGGAGATGGTGCGACAATGAGAGCAGGGAGGTGGTGTCACAGTGAGAGTAGGTAGTTGGTGTGGCAGCGAGAGGAGGGAAACGGTGTGGCAGTGAGAGCAGGGTGTTGGTGTGGCAGTGACAGCAGGGAGACGGTGAGGCAGAGAGCGCAGGGGGATGGTGAGGCAGTGAGAGTAGGAAATTGGTTTAGGAAATTGGTTTAGCAGTGAGAGCAGGGAGATGGTAAGGCAGTGGTAGCAGAGTGTTTGTGTGGCAGTAAGAGCAGGGTGTGGTGTGGCAGTGAGAGTATGGAGTTAAATAAAAAGTGAAACATTGAATTTAAGAGTAGGCACAGCACCTAACTCTTGTCGATAGACAGACATCAGAGTGATGGCCGCAGTTGGTTGATGCTCCTAGTGTGCCTACCTGCCTAGGCATCTTTCCTGGCTATCTATATATCCAGCATCTTGCCCTCAACCTTCTGTTCACAACTCAGAGACACAAGTTGTCTTCCATGTGACAATATAAAATACTTTCACGGTTACTGTGTTAAAGTGAAAGCCGTTGTGACCAGCAGGCTTGGCAGTTTGGGGTTGAGAACAGCAACTTAAGGTTAAAATGTTTATAAGGGCGAAACTCTCATCTCCCTGCCAGCCTTAAAATGCTGCTGTTACCAATGGTTTGTATATTACATGTGTGCTGACACTACATACAAGAAGTAAAAAAACAATAAAATGCAAAAAGAGTAGGGTTAAATTGCAAAAGTAAATAAACAAGAGTGTACTTGCAAACTGGTGTGGTAAGAAACCCTACACCACTGCATAAAGAACATTACCCAAGAGCATTTCTATTATCCTCACATATAAAAACATGTCTATGCATTGGTGTAGGATTTTATCCCACATCAGTTTGCCAGTTCCCCCTCGTTTCTTTACTTTCTTCCATCTTAATCCTACTACTTTTCCATTTTTAATGTTTTTTACTATGATTGTGTGGTAATGTTAATCATATTCATACTGGTCATGTGTACATTAGTTAAAATGGCATCAAACCACAAACCCATGCAGTGTCTCCAGCTGGATTTTGACTTCCATTTTCTTCTCCTGCCTTTTTTTGAAACCACTTGCCTAGTCTTTGACCAAAGCATTAAAAATTGATGTAAAAGCCAACTCGAGCAGTTCTCTGGCTTAAAAAATTTCCATGTTGATGGAAGAAAGATAAAAGAAAGTCTCAAGAATTTTGCAGAAATTTGAATTTGGGCCTATTCTCCAGAAATGCTTCAGCTACACTACAACCTACTTTTGAAGTACCAGGAAAATTGCTCAGGGAAGGAGAACTCATTTAAGCCATTTATAAGGCTATTCAACTTAATTATAGGTGATTGGAAATCATAAAAACAGCTGCCAACTTGAAAAATCCACCTGAATCCTACATATAAGCTACCTTCAATGTAATACAGGGCCTGTGATTACTTTGTAAAACCTGGGCTTACTACAACATACTGGAAGATGTTGGGTTTCTTCTCCTGGCACTATACAGTTAACATGTGCTTGACCATGTGCTTTAGTTGATTTTATTCATTAGACATTATTATTAAGGCTGGGTTGTGGTTCGGCACTTAATAAAATATTTGGGTCTTGACATGTACATGTAAATTTAGAACAGATACTCAGAGAAAGAGTGACAGGCAGAGGAAAGAGAAAAAAGCCCACAGAGGAAGGGACAAATAGGGTTTGGCAGTGAGAGCAGGGAAATGGTGAGGTAGTGAAAGTAGGACAATGGTGTGGCAGTGAGAGCAAGAAGCAGGAAGATGGTAAGACAGTGAAAGCTGAGAGTTGGTGTGGCAGTGAGAGCAGGGAGATGGTGTGGCAGTGAGAGCAGGGAGATGTTGTGGCAATGAGAAGAGGGAGATGGTGTGGCAATCAGGCAGATGGTGTGGCAATCAGGAAAAAGGTTGCAGTGAAATGGTGTGGCCATGAGAACAAGGAGATGGAAGAAAGTGAGAGTGGTGGCACAGTGAGGCAGTGAAAGCAGGGAAATGGAGTGGCTGTGAAAGGAGGAAGATAGTGTGGACCACAGAGATAGTGTGGCAGTGAGACCAGGAAGGTGTGACAATGAGAGCGAGCAAATTCTGTGGCAGTGACAGCAGCGAGATGGTGTGGCATTGAGCACAGGGACATGGTGTTGCAATAAGAGCAGGAAGATGTTGCGGCAATGAGAGCAGGGAGATGGTGTGGCCATGAGAAAAGGGAAATAGAAAGGCAGTGAGAGCATGTCGATTGTCGAAGGGAAAGCAGGAAGACGATGTGGCAGTGACAGCAGGGACATTGTGTGGCACTGAAAGCAGGAAGATGGTTTGGCAGAGAGCAGGGAGATGGTGTGCCGAAGAGAGAAGGGAGATGGAAACCTGTAAATTTGGCACTGCACACAAATACTAATTTTCATTATTTGCTCATTTTTACTCTCTCTTTCCCAAAATGACACCCTTCAAGGGGACATGTCACTTTTATAACAGTCTATAGGTGTTTGTAATAGAGACAAAATCAGACATAGATCAAGATATCAAGGGCTGCTGTAAAAGAAATCAAGGGACTATAAACGTTCTGTACTTCTCAGTGTATTCTCGTTTTCAGCTGCTGGAGGCAGGCTATTTTTATCTTATATGTACCTACATTTATAATCTTTTCTTAATTATGTGAATATATATTTCGATATAAGTTATAAGGATAGCAAACTGAAAAACCCAAGCATGCATGTAATGCAAAATGAAACCATGAAAATCACAATCATAACCAATACGAATTTATTGATAGTATTTTTTGTGCTTAAATACAACAAAGGAGGTGCCAATCCTGTTGCTTGAAAAGCAACAAATAGTGGCTCTCAAAGCATCTACAAGTGTTATTGTGTCCAGTTAAACTTGATACAACCTATATTATTATAAGGGAAAATAATTATAATGGATAGTAGCCTTGCTACTCATTTCACAGCCTACATTAATTTGTAGACAGGGAATGGTGCATGAAAGTCCAAGAGTAGAGACACTAAGCCTGCAATTCAGTGCAGTGGCTAACACTTATTGTTGACCAATAATCAGTAAAATATATTATGGTTACTATGGCTTTGCATGAAAATATAACTAATGATTTAATTTTTTAAAAGAATAATAGCTAAATAAATAATTGTTGCTACATTAAGTCTTTTAAAGAAGAAAATAGATTATTAGCATAGGCGTTTGCAGGCCTGGGCATTAAGGGACCATGCGCAGGTTGAGTTTTTGACAAACAATTATATTTCTGATTTTATAATTAATATTCAAAATTCTTATTCATACAATAATGATTCATTAATGCCTTGGTAACATGGTTGTATGCAAGTTATACAAGTAAATAAAAAAAAATTTCTATTACATAAGAAAAAGTAGGGTTGCCAAAAAATAAAAGAAACAAGGGGGTTGAGTTCAACCATAATAATAATTAATTGTTCAATTAATAATAATAAACTTTAATTAATAAAACAATAATTTATTTATAAAAATAATACAAAAATTTCAAACCCTACTTTGCAGAAAATGATAACAGGCAGACAACAATATAAATAGAATTTTAATGTAAATTAATTATCGTGATAAACATAAATAAGACTTCAGCTAGTATTAATTGAATAAATTACTGTCATAACAATAAAAAAATCTAAATAATTGATAATTATTTGGCTATTCCATTCTTTGAATTTTGTGATTCAGAACAATATCAAAAATTAAAAATATTAATGTATATATGTATACTTGTTAGGAATTTT